>NC_056728.1:1866032947-1866125447 GCF_019279795.1 Protopterus annectens | reverse complement strand
GGAACTCCTGTCACTGATTGCTGATTTCCCACTGAATCCAGGTGGTTGCTCACTTTTGTCAAAGCTGCTCTTTAAGAGTAGCAGTAAGTCAAAGGCATTTCTTACCTGTGAGTGTTCCAGATCTACTTGAAAATGACTTGTCCTAGATAGCAATACAAATGGAAGGCAGCATTTCTGAGTGAAGTGTTATTCCTTATACCAATTTACTGATAATTAAATGACACATTCAGATGTCAATAATAAGTTCCGGAAATATCTGTAAACGATAATGATATCTTGCAAATAATCATTGGATCCTTTCCATTTTTTTTAATTGAGGTTATACTATGTACATATAATGCCACACAATATTCAAGGTGTGATTGAACTAAAAATTTATACTACAAAACCAAAACCCTTTTATCAGTGCTAAACATTGTACATAACAGGTTTCTCATTACATCCCAGACATCTCCTTATAATGGTAGTTAAATTTGCATTGACTTGTTGTTTCTTCCAAATCCTTTCCAGTATTTACCTCCTGAAGTATGGCATTGCCCATAGTATACGATTAGAGCTTGTTACTCATACTAAAATGAACTGACACACGTATTTCTGCATTAAAGAAAAGGTTATTGGTTTCTAATTACTGAAGTGTCATTTGATCAGATAAATTCATGATGATGACCCCTTTCTTTAGTTGTTGCGTCTTTCGTCTTTTCCTAGTTAGGGATCGCCACAGCGGAACTCCGGTCCGCTAATGATTGGTAGTTGATTTTTACGTGCCGAGTTACCAGCCCTGACGCACAACCTTCAACAAAGGTACGCCCATTCATGCATGTCTCCACGCAGAAGACGCTCTAGCTGTGAATCGAACCGGACAGCGTCTTACTGTGAAGTGACAACGCTACCACAGCATCACCACCGCAGATTTAGTGTCATCTGCAAATTTTCTAAAATACATATTAGACAACAGTGACAATGAGGGTATGAAAATGCTGAAAAAAATGGGCATGGCACCAACCACTGTGTAACGCCCTTAGTCACAGTTTTCACTACAGAAAACCCACTCGTAATTCTTACTGGACATCTTCTATTATGCAGCCAGTTAGTTACCCATGTAGTTATAAACCTGTTTTGTAAACACCTTTATATACCTATTGATGTTAAAATCTAGCACTGATTGCAATACCTTTGACTGAAGCACAGAATCAAACACCGTCACCAAATTTAAATATATTACATGCCCACATAGACCTTGATCAATAAAATCAATTATGTCCAACCTAAAAATGAAAAGCTGAAAAAAATATGCTGATATACGTACAATCCCTGTCCAAATGATCGGGGTTACAGCTTTAATATCACCATTTTCCAGCATTTCCCATTTAAGCTACTCAAATTAATTGGGCAGTGATTTTCAGCTTTGCAGCTGTCCCCTCCCTTGTGTATAAGAACCACAATATCATCCTTCCATCTTTGGGATATAAAGCGTGTAAGAAGATTCCACTGAAGGAGGCATCTAAAAGATGGGACAAAGCTTGTTATAGACTTAAGAAATAACAATTAAAACCATATGGCCCAGCTGTGGCATTTTGTTTAATCCCAAAAAGGCTTTTATTAAAATGCCATATGTAATAAACAGACATGTTTCAGGGTGGTCCAACAGAATTGCTGCCTGTGGGTAAGGGGCACTTAATGAGGTTCCAAAAATTATCACTAAGTAAAACACGATTACTAGGGCCAGACATTGACTATTAAAACAAATCTGATATTTCTTTGTATATTCCTTCTATATAGTTTGGGTAATGCTCTTTGTTTTTATGGCTATGGAATTTCCTGAATATGTACCAGTCATACTTTATTTCCCTTTATACAGCCTGACCATTTTTTATAACTGGAGTGGGTTACTCTTTTTATTCATGTTTAGTAGACCACATAGGACATGTTTGGCTATGAAGGAGCTCATAAAAGTATAAGATATTCCAACACACTTCAGTACTATTACCCTTCTTTGTAGTGTTTACATTCCATTGTGCTATATGCATAAATATAGGGTTGGGGATGGCATAATAGTTAAGGTGCTTACCTTACAGACACAAGATACAGGGTTTGATTCTCATCTTTGAGGGAAATTCACTAGGCTAAAAAGGCCCACAAAGATAGCTAGCCTAGTGCTTACCTATGTATCTATGATAGTCTACATGATACAATTGTCTTTCTTTACCCATGACATGGCAGACTTCTTTGGGATATAACTTAAAGGGTCTGAGTTGCTTATTTCTGGCTTGACCCCACAGTTGTTTATTAGATGACATCTAGAACACTGACATGTTTTGCTTTTGTATAACTATTTATGAGTATCCAACTATCAGGCTTTGCTGAATTATCCTGATTAGATGTTTGCTGTTAGAAGAAAGGGATGCTGAGGTAGATCCAGTGTGCAACATGGCAGGTGTTTTCTGAGTTAATTCCAAACCCTGGGAAGCTGCTAATGTAGACCCATTTAGTCAAAAGTGACAGTTCAGCACCATTCAAGTGTTATAATCTAGAGGGTAATTATTGCCAGCTGGAGAACCAGACTTTAGGTGAAGTATCCCCTGAGGCCAAGCTTAACATGGCGGAACAGATGTTAGAGTCTCTCTCACTGAGCTGATTGCCAAGGTATTGTCAGATACATTGAAAAATAAAGCCCTAGCTTTGCAGCAAAAATAGACTTCCTGCAGTCTGCTTCTACTTTACATGTGGCAGCCTTAAAAGTTTTTCTACAGTTCATCAGAATATCAGAAACTGAAAGATAAAGTTAATAACTTGGATAACAGACAAGAGGTGCAAAAACCTGAGCTTTGTGTGTCTAATTGGGAGTGCAAAAGGGAGTGGTGTGTGATTGTTCTATGAGAAGCCACTGTCTGAAGTATTACAGCTCCAATATAAGATCCAGATTAAACAAGTGCACAGGACTGTACACCCTGCTTCTACTCAACAGCTGCAGCATATTACCATCTGTCTTCTGCATTATACAGGTAAGGATACAGGTAAGCATGCCCTTCTGCTTGTAGCTAGAGAAGGATCTACTTTGAAGATGACCGGTAGCTGAGTAAAGCAAGCTCAGGATTTTTCTTTGAAGATTCACAATAATTTTTCTTCAGAGGTAAACATGTATCATAAGAAAAGGATACATTCCTATTTTAAAGTGAGATGGAAAAATCCAAACACTTTTTTACTTCTCCACAAGTGGCTGCTTCTTTTAAACAACAACATCTGTCTGCAGGTGGCACATGTAATTCATCTCACACAACATCTGTCTGCAGATGGCATGTGTAATTCATCTCACACATCTATCTGCAGGTGGCATGTGTAATTCATCTCACACAACATCTGCCTGCAGGTGGCACATGTAATTCAACTCACAATACAACATCTGTCTGCAGGTGGCTTGTGTAATTCATCTCACACAACAGCAAAATCTGTCTACAGGTGGCATGTGTAATTCATCTCACACAACATCTGTCTGCACGTGGCACGTGTAATTAATCTCACACAACATTTGTCTGCAGGTGGCTTGTGTAATTCATCTCACAAAACAGCAACATTTGTCTACAGATGGCACCTGTAATTCATCTCACACTACAGCAACATCTGTCTGCAGGTGGCTTGTGTATTCATCTCACACATCATCTGTCTGCAGGTGGCATGCGTAATTCATCTCACGCAACAGCAACATCTGCCTGCAGGTGGCATGTGTAATTCATCTCACAACAGCAACATCTGTCTGCAGGTGGCATGTGCAATTCATCTCACACAACAGCAACATCTGTCTGCAGGTTGCACATATAATTCATCTCACCCAACAGCAACATCTGGCTGCAGGTGGCATGTATAATTCATCTCACACAACAGCAACATATGTCTACAGGTGGCACCTGTAATTCATCTCACACAACAGCAACATTTGTCTGCAGGTGGCACATGTAATTCATCTCACAAAACAGCAACATCTGTCTGCAGGTGGCATGTGAAATTCATCTCATAGAACATCTGTCTGCAGGTGGCATATGTAATTCATCTCATACAACAACATCTGTCTGCACGTGGCATGTGTAATTCATCTCACACATCATCTGTCTGCAGGTGGCATGCATAATTCATCTCACGCAACAGCAACATCTGCCTGCAGGTGGCATGTGTAATTCATCTCACAACAGCAACATCTGTCTGCAGGTGGCACATGTAATTCATCTCACAAAACAGAAACATCTGTCTGCAGGTGGCATGTGAAATTCATCTCATAGAACATCTGTCTGCAGGTGGCATATGTAATTCATCTCATACAACAACATCTGTCTGCACGTGGCATGTGTAATTCATCTCACACAACATTTGTCTGCAGGTGGCTTGTGTAATTCATCACACACAACAGCAACATTTGTCTACAGGTGGCACCTGTAATTCATCTCACACAACAGCAACTTCTGTCTGCAGGTGGCTTGTGTAATTCATCTCACACAACATCTGTCTGCAGGTGGTATGTGTAATTCATTTCACGCAACAGCAACATCTGTCTGCAGGTAGCACGTGTAATTCACCTCACACAACAGCAACATCTGTCTGGAGGTGGCACATGCAATTTATCTCACATAGCAACATCTGTCTGCAGGTGGAATGTGAAATTCATCTCATAGAACAGCATCTGTCTGCAGGTGGCACATGTAATTCATCTCTCACAGGCAGTCTAACTAGGGCAGCCTGTAGTGTCAGAGAGCTAGCCATACCTCTCAGCTTTCCAGATTTTCACAGAATGTCCAGATTTTTGCTTCATATTTTTGATCTGCTCCTCATAAACTTTTGGTTTACTGGCACATCATTGACAACTCATTGAGGACTGAAGTCTGAAAGTAAAGACAGGCATTTGAGTTTCAGAGTTCATACTTTTCAGATATTTCATACTAAAGCAACGTGTTATTCTATCAACTTCTAGTTTGTAAGAATATATTTTTTAAAAAGTATCCCTATTTGTGGGCCCTCTCCCCATTTTATATGGCTTTGTCCAGACTTCTTGCTCTTAGAGGTTTTGAAGTATGGAGTCAGCATAAGGCAGCAACACATTATCAGCAGGATTTTCATCTGCAAAACTCTCTGTAAAGCTCTGCCCATTGTTTTAAGTTACCAATGGTAATAGGTACATTTGCTGCCATTCTAGCTCAACCTAAGGTAACCTTACTATGTAACCCTTGTAATATAGAGTCCTTCCCTAAGAAAGTTAATTCACAAGGAAGTTTCTAGACAGCTGTTTGATGCTTTTACTGCCAATAGAGTTTTGTCAAAGTAGATGCAGCTCCATTGCAAGACACTGTGGGAAGTGGTGCAAGTGTGTTTGTGGTTTGTGTATGTGTGCCTGTGTGTTTGCATGCATGCACGCGTGTGTATTTGTCTGTGCATGTGTGTTTGTTTGTGTGTGTGTGTGTGTGTGTGTGTGTATGTGTGCAATAGCAGTTTAAGTTAAAACAGTATTATTTATTAGCTATTATGGTAGAGTTTATTGTCTTACATGCTTTTATCAGTTGGCTGAAAATGAACAAACCTGATATGCTCCTGCAGGAGGTCAAAGTGAGCAGGAAACATTGAATATACTCAACGGCATTATAGAAAATCCAAAAATATGAACTCTTGCTTCCTCCTCCAACAAAGGAGTAGCAATTTTTGTAGATAATAAACTACAATGGTTGGTGGTAAAGTCTTACAAAGTTGGGCAGGAATGTTGAACCATATTTAAAATCAAACACAACACAGCTTGTCTGTTTCTAGGATCATTTTATGGCCTGACTGCAGATTTACCAGCCAAGGCAGAGGAGTTTATAGCCAAGTTGGATCAACTTATTGCTATCTGTTGCATTGGGCAGAGACTTTGTCATTATAATTTACTGGTGATAGATATATCTGACACCACAGCAGAAAGTAAATAACAAAAAACGATAACTGGAACAGCAACACAGATGCCCCAAAACACGAAATTCAGTTCCAATAAGGCAATATACTTAGGCAGTGGTGTCTGTAAGTTACACCACTAAAAATGCACTCGTCAGTCCACAAAGGTAGCAGCAAGAACTGTTTTAATAAAACAAATTAAAAAAAAAGACACGTTGAGGGCTTTCATCTATGACAAATAGATTTCCTCAGAACACCACAGCAGAAAGGAATAAAATGATACACGAGTTCTGAAAGGTAATATAAGGAAATTGAACCTGGTATATATTTGGAGGAAGCAATATTTGGCCGACCCAGGGTTTACCATTGCTGCTACTACAGTAAGTGCAGAGAACAGAATTGACAACTTCCTGGTTTTGGCCCTCTTGCAGTAGCAGTAACCAGTTTAGTAAATGGTCCATGCCCCTGACTTACCACTCTGTTGTATTATTGGTATTAGAACCAGTGATGAATCAACATCCAAGGACTAGATCCTGAAGATTAGATCACCTTATATTAGAGGAGCTTCAGTCCATGAATTATATAGTTAGGGAGGGATAAGATTGCATGAAGCAAAATCCTATTTCATCTATGCCTCTACCGAAACTCAATTTACAAGAAATTTTCCAGGCTGCAAAATGATTGGGTAATCAGAATGATGTCATTAATTTTCTACAGGATGAGATTGTAACTGCCTGGTGCATCATTTAGTAGTATTAGTTTAATAGGAAGCAGACCCTAACAGCATATAAACTTGCAAAGTGCAAAATAGGGGAAGCTTTCTTAGACTAAGTTTGTATATTCCTACAGCAAGGGCTGAAGCTAATAAACCTGGGAAGTTCTTAGTCTATAGGTTCAGAAGTCTGCAAGTAAAAACCCAAATTGATTGTATTAAGCATAACAGCACATTACTTACTGATCCAACATTTACAAATAAAGTATTTCATGATTTTAATATGTATTTTATTTGTATCACCCTTGGATAATTCTATCTCCATATTGCTGTCCTGCTATATAACTTGTCTTTACTCTCTCCAAGCAAACTTCTTGTATCTACCAGTGCTGGTTTGTATATATAACATGGTTAATTTTATTCATTGTACACGGTCTTGCTGTATATAGGCATACCTATTTTTTGCTTTTCCTTACTACAATTTTTACATAATGTATTTTTTTACTAATATGTATTTGATTTATTTCTATTCTGTTTATGTATATCTATTTTTAATTGTTCATTCTGATAGCTTATTTTCCTTTTTTTAGGGCTTTCCCTCAGGGACTCTGCTGAAAAGGGACCACTAACCCAGTCAGACTAACCCTGCAAACAAATGTAAAATAAATAAATACATTTAATCCAATGTTATATTTCAGCAGATTATTGGCAGCCAGTGTTACTATAACACCCTATTTTACTGAGCTCTTGGGAAATTTGATTTGCCACCTTTGCAACATAATGATGCTTGTACTTTGTTTGTCCTAATTTCTGCTACAAAGGTGTATATGGCCATAACTGCTTTTTCCCAAAGATAAATCTCCAGGTCCAAATATCTTTAATATGGGCCTTTGTAAACTTGTGTGTAGCCAACTATCACTGGTTTTGTAAATGTTACTTAACAGGGTGATGATGGAGTGCTCTCGCTGAATGTTGGCAATGAAGTCACAGGTAATAGTATTACCCAAATCATACAAAAACTCCAGACTGTTGGAAAACTACTGCCCCATGTCCCTGATAAACACTAAAGTAATAATTTATGCAAAGATTCCAGCTGACAAGCTTTATAAGGTTTTTCTTTCTATAACACATTCTTCCCAAGTTGGATTTATGATGGGAAGAGCAAATTCTGACCACTTACATGCAATAAGCCTATATTTACATGCCATGAAGAATGTCTCCCAACCAGCAATGTTTATTCTTACTGATTTTTAAAAAAGTTTTCAATTCAGTAGACTGGGGATTCCTCTAGACCACTAGGGAAGCATTTGGTATTCAAAATGATTTTGTTAAACCAGTGAAAACCTTTTTGAAAGGAATTACAGACTCTATACTTTCCCTGCTCTTCCTGTTAAATAAAAGGGCAACAGGCAAGCAGGGCCATCCTTGGGTGAACTGGTGCTTATGAGAAAGGGCAGAATGCTGTCCCACCTATCCTGGCCTAGTAACACTATCCAAATTACTTTTCTCCCTTCTACTAACAGTTTGAATGAACAGGTGTGGGGAAAAATTAATAACACATTCATTCGACATGTTCTATCTCAGCAAGACTGCACTCTAATAACTCTGAAGAAATGAGGTTTGGAACAGACCATTTTATCCTGATACATCTTCAAGTGGGGTAGATACATAGAGTAGCAGGAATTAAGTGAATAGGGGGGGGGACAGGGTGAAATGGGATGGAAGGATGTTTAGGAGGAAATGAGGTAAGGGTAGGGAGGGGCTTAGAGGGTTTTTTCAAGTGTAACTGAGGTAGGAGACACATTTTGGCATGAACTTGCTAAGGCAGGGTACGCCCATGACGACTTGTAGGCATACTAGGAAGAAAGGTAGGCCTCTGGGTATTGGTAGGTGGCAGGGGTTGGTAGGTATGTGCTTATTTATTTATTTCTCTGATTAAGAGTAGGGGATAGTCGGTACGAGCTGTTGTTTAGTCAGATGCAGGGCAGTGCACAGAGTTTGACTGTATGGAATTTTTTTTCTCTCTTTCTTGAAGGGGAGGAGCTTCATGTTTGTGGTCCAGTTTATTGTTTTAATTCTGGGTACCATGAGGGTGTCATGGCTTTTCAGAGGCTTGGTGGTGATGGCTTCTTGTAGTTGTCACTTGGGTCAGTGTTTGCAGTGGGCTGCATATAGCGTTTCTTGTGTGCAATAAGCATGGGTGTTCAGATCATGCTGTCATAATGGCCATTTTAGTTGGTGGAGCTTTAATGGAAGTCAGCGGGCAGTAGTGGTGGTGGGGGCATTACTTTTCCAGTCTCTATTATTTTTCATTAACAGAAGCAGGTTTCTGGGGCTGTGAAATAGCCACGAATGACTGCCGGCGGTTGCACATGTGCATAGATCCACTATGGCTGTATGAAGGTTCAGATGTTGCTACTGCTACTTTCTTATTTTATGGCCAGATAGTTACGATCTGTCTGTAATTTAGTACCTGTGTCCTCCCAGTCTGGCCAGGGCATAATAGCCAGGTTTTGCGCTACTGTTGGATGGGAGGAACAGTGCAAGGGGGGGGGGGGTTCAATGTATTATTTAGTTTGGTTTACCCTGTACTTGTACCTTATCGGTGACTTGGTTCCATCTGAAGAGTACCCTCTGCTGTATAAAGGTCAGACAGTTACATTTCAGACTCTGTACCTTTCAGAAAGCTCTTTGGTAATGTAACTCCTATTCAAAAAAAAAAAAAGAGATAAAAAACTTTCCCTAGTTTGGGTTGGAGATTTTGGTCTGGTCAGCAGAGGAATTGTGGTTCATTGGTGGGTATGGTTTGGTCAGTAGTTTTTGCCAGTTAGGGAGGTTGAGAGAACCATAAATTTCTTTTTGCAGGCTTTAGGCTGATACTCTGGGGTTTACTGTGGTAACGCTTTAGTCTGTGCATGCGCGGGGGCACTGAGGGAGGTGCGCCTGAGCAACGTTAAAATAAAACCCGATTATGGTTATACGATGTGTTAAGTAGACAGAGTTGCATCTTGGCAGGGGCGCTTTGTTGGTTAGTGTGCTTATATCGTTCCCTCACTATGTGCCCTAGACTGAATTTTATCACTTTAGAGTAGATCAAAGTTGAGGGATGTCTTATATATATATATAAAAAAAAAAAAACTAATTAACCCATCCTCCCTTTTCAATGGTTACATGAGAATAAACTTATAAGCATCAGTAGAGCCTAATTGGGCTAGTGGGATGTGTGATCTTGGAATCAGGTTATTTGGTTTGTAGAGGAGCCAGGTACAGTTGTCATGTCATTTCTGACACGATTAGGTAACTCGATTTACCGTAAAATCACAGTCGGATGAAAAGCTAGCCTGTATAGGTACATGGAGCCGCATGCTGACTTTAAGCTTACATGCCTTAATTAATGGAGTCATTAGGACATGTGGTACATATTTGCAGCATTGTCCCTATGAATTACACCAAGGTTAGCTGGTTTGTTGATATACAATTCTGTGTGTTTTCCTTTTAATTTTGAATTCCAGTGGATTGCTGTATGCAGCTGTCAGACTGCATCCGTATTGACTGTTAGAATGACCAGGTTTAACCCGAGTTTGTTGCTCTACCCCTTATAGGGTCACAGAGGGTTAAAGACACATTCGGTTACATTAGTTGCCTTTGGGGGGTTGACTATTGGTTGTTCATGTGGTCGCAAAAAGTGTGTGGGGGGTGGCTTTTCAGCACAATTCCTAACTGTACAGATTTTCCTAGAATGTCGGACTTGAAAACATATATCAGTATGCATAGGCTGAAAACAGATCTAGTACCACCAGTAACACAAGGTGCTCCGACATTATAATTACAGTTACATATGGAAAAATGTGAAGTAAGTTATATAGATTTAACTTCAGATCTGGTAGTGTCTGCATTCAGTTGACAGGGTCGTTCACATGACACTAATCAATAAATTAGTACAACTAGATATTGATGTACTTTTGATAAGATGGACAACTGCATGGCTGACAAATAAGACATGGCAAGTGTCATTCAGCAACTGGATAAGCTAAATCCTTGGTTTCAGTCAGGGTGTCCCACTGGGCTCTGCCCTAGGTGGGGCTGCAAAACCTGTCATAGGATAAGGTTGCTCATAAACAGAGGGTGAAGGACTTCATTCCCATCATTGGTTAGGGGTTACTGTGGGGTCTTAGAGTCCACAGAACACAGTACTTTTCAGAACAATGCCTTTATATATACTCAGGATGTAGTATAGGTGCATGGACAGGTATGTTAGTGAGGTATTTTAGGAAACAATGATTCAGATGACCAGGCACTGCTATGACACTAAATGATAATTTTTTGTATGCAGTGCACCATCATGGTATGGGCATGTTTTTGGTGGTATTTCACTTGTTGTTTCAGGCATCTTACCTGGTCATTATGGTGTGTCGGCTAGGTTACAGATGCTTATACAGCTAAATATGGGGTGAAGCTGCCAAGGTTATGCTCTCGTGGGGAATGAGGTTGTGGGCTGGCGTAACGGCTGTGCAGTGAGAAACAAGGTAGTACCTCGGTAGTGCATAATGATGTCAATGCGACGTATTGCTTACATTTCTGCTGAGAATTTACATTTTCCTCTCTTTTGCAGGTGGGGAAGCACAGAGTGGGCAGCAGTTGGTGGCCAAGGAAGTGGGTGTGAGAGGTGACAGTGGCTGTGCTGTGTAAGTCACCCAAGTGGTCATGATGAGGTCACAGATGACGGTCTGTGGAGTAAGGAGCAGTCACTGATCTGGAGAATTTGGAATCAGAGATCAGATGAGAGGAAGTTTTCGGCCTCTAGAGTGGTGAGTAATGAGGCTTCAGGTAATACTACTTTGGTAAGTATGCAGTTAGGCTTCTCAGAATTGGGTGGAATTCTTGAGGTGCAGTTACAGTTACCCATCCAGTTTTATCCTTCAGGGATAATATGTTGGAGGAGTTCTTGGCCACACATCATAGGTGAGTTTTCAGGACCTACTTCATGAGGTTCTACTTTCACTGTACATTTTTTTCCAGGATGTTTGAATTGTAGTTTTACAAGAAGGGCACAAGTGAATTACCATTAGGTGCTCATTAAACTATTTTAGGCTTGTTGCAGTAGGGAGTAGTATGGAGGCAAGTGAGGCTGAGGTGAGTTAAGGGCAGAGTAGAGGGGAGAGATAGGGTTGTTTAGGGGAGTTTGGAATTATCCACAAGGGGAGTGGAGTAACAACATAGTTTATGGGTTGGATGTTGGGAGCATGATAGTTGGGTTGATCTTTTTGTGGAATGGTTAAGCAGAGTGGTTGCTCAGTGGCCAGTGTTAATTTGATTGGATGTGGCATCTGGGGAGGCTGGTGGTCAGAGGGATGTATACGATCGGGTTTCCCTTTATAGTAAACGGAAGGGTTGGACAGTGCATTGTAAAGATGGTTCATTGGGATTTGCATTTGCTACAACTGTGGCCAGGCGTGTTGGGTTGGGGGGGTATAAGTTGGGGGGTTGGTATGGTGGTTGGATGGCAGAAAGGATTATTGGATTATTTTAACCATTTAGTCAGCTGGTGTCTTTGTTAATTAAAGGACAGGGTTTTTGGTTTACGGGGATCCATTTTGGTCTAGTCTACTGTGGACGGGTACACTGAATGATACAGCAGGTTTGTGGATGGTTTTAATTTGCTTTGTCTAGTCATTAATTTCATTGAGACCTTTTGCATGCTAGAAGAATGATCATTTTAGCCATAAAATAGGACCTTGTTTTGCAGGGGTATCTGTTGTACCGTTGCTAGGAGACTTAAGAGATAAATTTATGGGATCTTTGGTAGGACATTTAATTTTCAGGGATGTTTTGCATCTGCTAGAGTCTGCATTTTATGCAGCTAATAAATTATATATTCTCTTGGTGGTGTATATTGGTCCTTAAGAAATTGGGTTATGAGTGTGTGGAGTATTTACAGTCTTTTCTTTTACAGATCCCTTGGAGTGCTGATTGGGAGACATGCAGAGTTGGTATTTTGGGGACTGAAGAATGTGGACTTGACAGCTGAGGAAGGTTTTTGGCTGATGGGGCAGTATGAAAAGAGGCCATGGGTTGCCAGCAGTGTGGCTGAATATGGAGTTGTTGGTTTGTTGTGTTTTCTTCCTGCAGTCACAGGGTAATGTCTTGTCTTGGTTTGATTTTGTATGGGGAGCATCAAGGATGACTGTTACACTGTTATGGGTAGTGGGGTCTTCTTTGTAATGGGTCAGATATTATTGCAGACATCAGGGGTAGGGGTTTAGTGGGTTGCATTGCGTAAGTTAGGCTTGGGAGCTATATGTGGTTTTGATGGGAAGATTTATCTTTGAGTTACTACAGTTTCAGGATAGATTGAGCTAGGTTGCTTCACTATATTCTGGTCAGTAAAAGCGTGTCACATACATTGTGTGACCTGGTGGCATTGGGCATTATCTAGTTTGTTAGTATATGTGTTGGTTAGTTTTGCCTGGCTAGGTCTATTGTTGGTGGTGTTTTTGGGGTCGTACTGCTTCCAACCATGATGGTGGTGTTTTGAGGACGTACTGTTACTGGCCATGATGGTGGTTTAAGTATCTTATGGTTTATAACATGTAGTTGGTGTTATGGAAGCATTTTATTAACTGGAATATAAAAGAGATCTAAGAGGGGTATTACATTCATTGGTCAAAAAAAAAAAGTTGTATAGGGTTAGGAGGTAATGACTTTGATACAGCTTGGATAGGTAGGATAGGTACACCGAATGATGTTTGACCTACTGCCTTACTGGTGGCTAGATTGCTGGAAGTTTGGTCAGAGAGAGGGGGAACAGTCTGGTCAGGCTGGTGGGCGGAGAAGAGGGGCAGGCTTTTCCTCTTCTGTTCCCCCTCTGGTGTTAGATGTGCAATTCTATAAGTTGTGAGGGAAAGTGAGTGATTGCTCTGTTGGATAAGTTAAAAAGCAAGCAGAGCTGCTTATTTGGTTGGTGTAATACAATAAATTGAAGATGAGCGGTACATGACCTTATTAGTGCAAGTATAAGTGAGCAAGTGAGGGACGCTGCTTTTTCAACGGTGAGCGGTTATGCTGCCCTTATGGTTATTTATTTTATGTCTTCTTTCATGGATGCTATCACCTGTGTCATGTTTTAGTGGAAATTAACTATTGATTAACAATCATGTTTATGGAAGTGTAATAAAGGTCGTCAAATTTCATTCAGTGTTGTGTGTTTATTGTAGTGGAACAGGACAAATGAGGTTTGGAACAGACCATTTTGTCTTGGGACATCTTCAAGTGGGGTAGATACATAGAGTAGCAGGAATTAAGTGAATAAGGAGGGATAGGGTGAAATGGGATGGAGGGATGTTTAGAAGGAAATGAGGTAAGGGTAGGGAGGGGCTTAGAGGGTTTTGTCAAGTGTAACTGAGGTAGGAGTCACATTTTGGCATGAACTTGCTACCCTCCCTCCCTCTCTCTTTTTATTAGTGGGGATTGTGGATACTTTAGTTTGGGTAGGGCGGAGAAGAGGGGCAGGCTTGCCCTCTTCTGTTCTCCCTCTGGTGTTGGATGTGCAATTCAATAAGTTGGGAAGGAAAGTGAGCGATTGCTGTGTTGGATAAGTTAATAAGCAAGCAAAGCTACTTATTTGGTTGGTGTAATTCAATAAATTGAAGGTGAGCGGTATGCTGCCTTGTTAGTGCAAGGATAAGTGAGCAAGTGGGGATGCTGCTTATTCAATGGTGAGCAGTTATGCTGCCCTTATGGTTATTTTTTTTATTTTTTTCATGGATGTTATCACTTGTGTCATGTTTTGGTGGAAATTAATAACTATTGATTAACAATCATGTTTATTGAAGTGTTCTAAAGGTCATCAAGTGTCATTCAGTGTTGTGTGTTTATTGAAGTGGACCAGGACAAAAGAACTGCATTAATCCATGGATCTAAGGGCTGCAATGCCCTCAGAAGCCATGGGGGTTCTAGCTGCTCTGAGCAACATTTTAGAGTTTTTGAACAACCTTTTCATCTGTTAATTGCCTAAACAAGAAATATGATGAAAGTAAGAAATAAATTCAGTCTTACTCTTCAAGTTTGTTTTTTTTTTCCTTAATCCTTTCAGTACATCCTAACTAACTAAGACTACACTGTAATAACTGTAGTTGAAACAACAACATTAAGCCACAAGGTTTCTAGATGCTTTGAGATTCATTTCTGAGTTTTTTTAAGCAACCTTCTCATCCAACAATGGCCTGAATAAAAACTATAATTATGGAAATAAATTCACAGTTACTCTTCAGCTTTGCTTTTTTGTGCATCCTTTCAGCACACTCTTATTGACTGAGACTACACTGTAATAACTAAATTAAACTAGGGCTTGCTAGTCACCATGGCGTTATAGATGCTCTAAGGTGCACTTTATTTTTTTCCAACCTTTTGATCTACTTATAGTCTGAAAACAATCATGCATACAGAAAAGAAATTCAGTACTGCCTTTTATTTCAGGGAAGAAATAAACTGTATCCAAGTCTAAATGCTCAAAGCTAACCAAACACCACTTCAGAATAAACTGAGAAGACAAATGCTTGTGAGGATACACATATATCATATCTGGGAATAGTACCCCACACCTCAAAATAGGTAGTCAGTTTCTGTATATCTCCCTCTGCTGTTAAATTGAGATTAAAATTAAGGCATAAACTGTTACTTTCGTCCAGAATCACCACCACCAATCTGTTTTAGCCACTTCAGTGTACATTTCAGACATCTTATTGTGATAAAAGAGGATGGCCATGTAATGTATTTCACCTTTGTTGCAAACAGACAGTTGCCACATATTAAAATAGTGCATGTTGCTTCACATAATCCCATTTATTCTGCAAAGCGAAAATAATAAGCAAACAGCAGTAGTCATCTAGTCATTTACCTCCACAGAAGACAGCCACAGCAAATATACCTACTCTGTGCATATCAGGTGTCCAGTTAAATAGTCCAGCTTACTTCTCATAAATCCATGCTAGTCCTGATAAGCCAAATAATGAACGTTTAAAGTGAATAAATGAGAAGAGGGTCAGTTAGTTTTATCCAGCCAATCACAACCCCTACCCAGCAGTTATCACCACAATGTCTGATAGCTATGAAATATTATTTCACCTCCACTCATACTTCTTAACTGTCCAGATTCGAGAAGAATATCCAGATTTTTGCCTCATATATTTGGTCTTTTTTTTTCAAGTAAAGAAATATTGTTCTAAAATTAATGGGAAAAGAGCATCCCTACAAGCATGGCACCCTATATAGTTGCTTAGTTCGCCTATTCATAAGACTGGTCCTGCAGGCAAGGATACCTTCTATCTCAACATTTATTTTAAATGGCTATTGAGCCATTACCCAGATGATTAGGTTTAGCAATAGGTTAGAAGGCTGGAACTTTATGGAGGAGGAAGCCAGAATATTTCTGTTTGCCAACGACTATCTTATAGTTTCAGAAAATCCATCAGTAGACATACTCACTTTACTGGATATTTTAAATGATTTTCAGATCATTTCAGGGCTAATTAGTAATGTAATAAGTCTGAGTTCTTTATCAGCAAATCAGGCAGCTTTTTCATTAAAAGAGACAGGATTTGTGATTATGTTGCAATGGGCCACAAATAATTCAAAATATTTAGGTCTCCTGTTAAATAAGATATTA
This sequence comes from Protopterus annectens, assembly GCF_019279795.1. Taxonomy (NCBI): domain Eukaryota; kingdom Metazoa; phylum Chordata; order Ceratodontiformes; family Protopteridae; genus Protopterus; species Protopterus annectens. The sequence goes on along the minus strand of NC_056728.1, from coordinate 1,866,109,167 downwards.
TTCAAGTGTTATCAGTAAACTTTAAATCTCTATGGGAATGATTTTATATCTAGGTGTATACATAGAGGAGGTTACACATTCTTTGTTGTGGCAGAAGTTTAATAATGAAATTAATGTTCTGTCCATAGCTGTACTATATCGGGTCACATTATGGTCCTTCCAACATAACACTGTCTCTCAGAGATTAAGAAGTTAATAAAACAATTCATTTGAGCAAAGAGCTGGCATATGATTATTTTTCCCTAATTGGGGGGGGGGGGGCATGGTAGATATAGGAAGGGTGACACTTGTTCTTATTATTCACAATTACTTGTTCTCATCAGTGAGTTCCCTTCATTGACACTGGAGTCAATGATCCAATTTGCTCATCAGATAGGACTATAAGGTTGTTTTGTAAATCACTGTCTTCTTATTTACAAGGGTGACTGTCCATGGTCATTTGTTTTACAGCTATTAAGAGGCTACAGAATATGCATCCTTGTTTGAACATCTTTGGAAGCATGCTCCCCTTTTAGGGAACCCATTGTTAGCAAAAAGAGGAGACAATCACTTGTGAGAAGACTAGCTTGAGAAATGCATTGTCTGACAATAACATCTAGTACAGAAAATGTTTGCAGTATTAGTTTATTTACAGATGTATGGGGTTCCATACAAAGATAGATGGAAATATTTGCAGCTCAGACATGCAAACTTACATTCATCCTTAGGGCCCCTTATAATTAAAGATGCCCTGCATGTTGGAGAGGTACTATGAAATGAATACAGTATGCTCATCCTCACAACAGGGGTCAGGTATTCTCACATATATACCTGTTGCTAATTAAACAATACATGGATATGGTAGATAAATTGTTAACCTCACATACTGACATATTGATATCCTGAGTAGCACCTAAATAACAACTTAGATGTTTAAAGTTATTAATTCTTACTCTTTTTCTCACTTACCAGTTAAAGGTACTTTATAAAGGATATCTGACCTCCTATGGAGACTTGAAAATAAAAAAAAGGCTAATCATAAAAGGGTAGCTGTCTTTTCTTGTCAGGCAGCTAAGACAGATGAATATCATAAATCTTGGGGGGTAGTGAGAAACTTGCACCCATCTAGATATACACCGGTGATTCTCCAAAAGTTTCTTGAGGCAAATGGTACTGACCTCCAGCTTTTTGATACTGCAGAATAATACAACTGGCAATGTAATGAAATTATATATAGCTTTTTTGCTGGAAAGACTCGTCTATGGCCTCTTGCAAAAAGAACTGCTATAATTTATAAAAAAAGTATAAAAATTCAAAAAAAGTGAGTTCAGCTTGATTTTGTACAGTGACCAGTATTTCAGTGTGCCTCTTTGTCTTACATAAGTACTCCCTCTTTCAGTAGTCTTATAGGAATACTATTTTATCCATTTTTAAGGAAGACTTCAGTAAATGCTAGATTATTGTGTGTTTCAAGTTCCTTTTGTAGCTAATAAGATTGATGGGTGTATTTTATTATGTTATTTGAAATTTAGAAATGTATATATAATTTTATATTATTAGCAGTTCATGGCTATGTTTGACCTTTAATTTGGGCTACTTGTACAATATACTCTAACAAGAGTATAATAGTTTATTGTGTTAAAGTAGCCTCTGTTGCAACATAAAAAAAGAGAAGATGAAGAGATGAATAGACAGTTTAGGGTGTATTAATACCATTTACCAAATATCACTGACAACTATAACATGTACAGTTATGATTTCACTACCACTGTTAGCAGGATTTGATGAAGAAGTAACTGAATCTACAAAGTAGAATGAGACACTATTGCCATCACTTTTAATTTGGGTGCACTTGTAGTTTTCTCTGTATCCCAAGAGAATGATTAGAATTAATGAACTACGTTTATGTAATAAATGCGACATATCCTTATTTTGAGTAATAGTCCTTCACTTGTGCTAATGTTGGATAATGAATTGTGAAGTATAAATTAACTAATGAAGGGGAGTGTGATGACATACAATAATCTGAATTGGTAGTTTATTGTATGCGGAATTCTTTTTCTTTCTTTCTTTCTTTCTTTCTTTCTTTCTTTCTTTCTTTCTTTCTTTCTTTCCTGTCTCTGCTTCAGAACACCTACTGAATTGCACCGGTGATGTACGAGTGCCACATATCTTGAATGCACTAGGTTTTTGATGAAAAAGTAGCTCAATCAATCTTCAATTTCCCCTCACTGATAGCCAGCCAGAAGTTTTATGGAAAATAAGTAACACATAAACCTGAAACTGCCACTCCAGAAGGGAATCACATCTTACCTCCAGATGGATGCTCCAAACAATTACCTGCATTATTACCATTTCAAAGGTAATGTAGTTCACTCAGTTTTGACTTCTCTCTCACAGATAGCCAGCCAGAAGTTTTACAGAAATGAAGTAACACCTAAATCTGAAATTGCCACTCCAGAAGGGAATCACATCTTACCTCCAGATGGATGCTCCAAACAATTACCTGCATTATTACCATTTCAAAGTTAATGTATGTACAAACTGTTTTCATGTTTAAACCTTAAACTGCACCACCTTTCTAACTGGAAACGTGTTTTTTATTCTAACCAAACAGTCCCTCATACATCACCACTGGCCTCCTCCAGTCCTTCTTAACTTAAGCTATCAAATCTCTTCTGTTTATCCTTAACCTCCCTTCTTTATCTGTCTTTCTATTGCACTATCTAAGTATGTACTCTTTGCATACTCTTACCCTACATCCTTCTCTACTTCTCTCTTCTGTCATGTCTGTTGCACACACCCCCAGCTCACTCTCCTCTCACTGTCCATACCTCCTTTAGTCTTTTCTGTAATTCCACTCTATCACTGTTTCTGTCTTTCTCTCTCATCCTACTTATCACCACTCCTCCTGACCATCTCACCTTGTGGTTTCTCTCCAACTTACCTGACCTGAGTTTTTGATTGTCTTTTGAGCCAATATCCACCTTTCTTGGCTATCCCACTCCATTTACCCTCGCTATGCTCGGGCTCACTCTGCTCCCCAACCCTACCCCCATTCCCACCCATCCCTAATCACTTACATTTATACTTAGCAAAACCCCTCCCATCCAAAACAATCAACCAGCCAAAACACCTCTCCAGTCATCTTATCTCTCACCCAGTCACTAACACCCTTACTAGCTTCTCAGACCCTGCCATGTCACACCTAAATAGAAACAACCGCTCATTACTAAATATTCCTTACTCACTACTACTACTACTACTACTTTCTTACTTCCTCACTCATAGTTCCTTACTCAAGCCACTATTTCTTGCACCATTTCTCCTTTCCTCCTTCTTCTCCCACTGGCCTTATGTCTCTGTATTCTTACTCACTTAACATCACTACACATTATCTTCACACCACTCAGGACTGATTCTATAACTTACTCCCAATCCTCACCTCTCTCTTGCTACTCTGATATATCCCCAGCCTATTCACAGCAAAACACACTAGTATATACCAAATACAGGTTACTTCCACTAAAGAACATTACCCAAAACATTATACCAGTCAACAAATGCCCTAAAAGAATTTGGTCAGCCCTCACCTATCATAGGTTTATAGGTTCATAGGTTGGTACTAGGCTATTGGCCCTAGGGCCTATACAAGCCTAGCCATAACAATTCCCTGGATATTTCTCCCCACAATATTTACTTCCCTGGACCCCTGTCTAGCAAGGTGACTGACATGATCCCCGGGGTGAATTTCCTATCTCCCATCCAATCATCAAGGTTCCTTTTGAAGACAGCCAAGGAGGCGGTCTGCTTGACATGTATGGGCAGTCTATTCCAGAGGATGGGGAGTCTCTGGGTCAGGAACCTATCCCTCCAGCATGTTTTGTTCATTGTGATGACAAGGTTTATATTCCTGGAGCATGTGGCTCTGAGGGATTGGGATTTCTTTAAGTGGAGCATGTACAACAGTTTAGGGTTTGACATGGCCTTGTATGTTAAGCAGAGATCGCCTCTGAGTAGACGATATGCCACAGAGTATAGCTGGAGTTTTTTTAGATGGTTGGCGAGGTCCAGATAGGCTGTGTGGACTGCCTTACCTTTGTCCACAGCTCTGGAGACTGGTTCGAAGAAGTCAATCAGGTTCAGGAGACAAGATTGGCCCTTCACAAACCCAAACTGGGTGGGGTCCAGTGTTTGAAGGTTGCCAATGTCTTTGTTTATAAGTTCCATGATAATGCGTTCCATGCCCTTGCAGATCAGGCTTGTCAGACTGATGGGACGATAGTTCCCAGGATCCTAGGTGGATCCCCCCCTTGTGGAGTGGGATAACTGTAACTGTGCGCCACTCAGTGGGCACAAAGCCTGAGGTGAGGCTATGATTAAACATGACACATAGGTGAGGTGCCAGTTCATTTTGTAGTTCCATGTAGTACACATCCCAGGATGTCATCCGGTCCCATGGATGCTGTATTCTTAGATTTGGAGAGTGCGGTTTCTACCTGTGTAGCTGTGATTACTGGAATTTGGCAATCTTTTGGTATTGAGATGGGCCCTTTAGGGGGTGAGAGGGGGGTGAAGTTGGCACTAAATCGATCTGCCAGGATATTGGCAATATCCTTGGGATCAGTATATTTAATGCCATTCTGTTGTAGCTCAGAACAGATCTGAGCATTGCCATTTAGATTATTGACATAACTATAGAATGCCTTGTGGTTGTCTTTGGAATCTTTGACAATTTTATTTTCGTAACTAGCTTTTGATGATTTTATGAGGGATCACAGCTTCTTACTGAGGCTGCTGAGGGAGTTTTTTGCATCCTGGGATTTTCCTCTTTTCTGCAAAAGTTTCGTCCTTCTGTTGTATAGTTTGTTTATAGCAGGGGACCACCAGATTGGCTTCCTTTTTTTGGAGGAGAGCATCTTGGTTCTATTTGGGATGGCAGGATTCATGCATGAGTGGATGTGCTCGTACAGTGCCTTAGTGTAGGATTCTGCAGTCAAACTTTCAGATCCTGTCTGCATGGGTGTCATGAAGTTTGTCACGTCTGATTTCAGTAGTATGAAGTTGGCTTTGGAGAAGTTTTTTAAGGAGGATTCCTTACTGGGGGATGAAGGGTGGGATGTGGATGTCAAGGGTGATTTGCTTATGGTGAGACCTGGCTAATGAGGGGGTGACCACTGGTGTGGAGCATCTATCTCCCATGTTGTAATGACCAGGTCTAGGATATTGGAGCCACTGGTAGGACAATGGATTAGTTGATCCAGGACGTTGGATATGCAATCATATGCAATCCAAGTTATGCCAGTGTGGGGACATCCACCCAAACCCAGGACCTGAACCATCTACTTCCAGCCCTTCCAACTCATATAAAACACTTAAGATTACAACTCTTAACCTGCAAAGTGCTAAAAACAAAATATCAGCATTTAATGCCTGGGTAACACTCAATAAAGATGACATAACAGCAGCAAGTGAAACTTGGTTGAAACCATACATAAAATACACTGAATTCTTTCTTCCAATCTACAATTGTCTTAGGGATGATAGACCACACAAAAGAGGAAGAGACATTGCTATACTCTACCCAAGTACCTACACCTACCTCAACCTGGGAACATCAAAAATCTATACAAAGACCCATGAAAAGTAGGTACAACTGGCCAACAATCTTTACACTGATTAACATAAAATTTCCACACATAATTATGTAACCCCACCCACTCCAATGGAATTGTGGGATGCTAACATTTAAACACAAATTGAAGAACAGATAAAATATTAAACACAAAACATGATCTCTCCTACATCATACAGCATTTTTAACCAAAAATGTATTATATTTAACACAATGTTATAGTGCATGAGCATGATAAGTGCTATTGTGAGTGGAACTGTACTAGACAAACGCTTACTTCCCCAGACCAGCAATACTGCTAAGAAAAACAGTTAAATCACAGCTGGTGAAGCATAACTCCTAAACTGTTTATCTTCCATGTCTGAAAAAATCTCTATACATATCTTTCAACATCCATGACTATGTGACAAACCTAGCCAATAGCACAAGTATACTGCTACACCTCCTATCAGTTACCTTTAAAGTGACATGAATCTTCTTACTGCTGTGACCAAAATGTATCCACTCTGCTAAATAGTAGCAGATGACAAACATTTTCTCTGTATGAGGGAAATGTTCTACTACCATACGTCTTTATTTTTGATGTTGCAGTGTAATAAAGAAAACATGCAGTATCATTAGTTTCCTTATTATCTTGCAGGTTGTGGGTAATAACAACTGATGAACAGGAGCAAAGAATCGTTTCAATGTCAGTATTTCTCATTTCATGAGGCCAGCAGTTGGAAACAACTCATCGAGACTTTTTGGGATCACTAATTTTTACTCATCAACACCTTTAAGTTCTTTATTTTCCTTAAAATAAATGATGTTTATGCTTGACATTAATTAGAAGAACTGGTGAAGCTTTGCTTTCATCATGGTTTCCTACACCACATAGCCCACTCTGACCACCATAAAAAAATCAGCCTAATCCTACTACAAGAATTTATAACTATTTAGCTGTGAAGAATTTTGCAATGCATCTTCCAGCTGCAAGGCAAGTCAGCACGTTTAACAGCAGAGTTCAAGGGAAATACGCCCATTGCCCACTCCCACCAACACAAAACAGGAAACTGTGGGTACATTTAATGAAGCTATGCCTGATATCACTAGATAAACATTAACAAAAGTAAAACATTGCAGAACAAATATAAACTAATTTAGTCTCTGTGTGCCTTCTTTTTAGATTTCATATAAAACAATATAGCACACCTTCAACAGCAGATTACAATCTAAGGTCCTCCAAATGCTGAGATATTAGCCTGAATTGGATGGCTGCCAGTGAGGCTCAATATTTTAAAAGTAAAACTCTGTAGGCCACCAATAACAGCTAAAGGCTTGTGTTTCTTAACTTCTATAATCAAAGAGATGAATATTGTACTGCCAACTTCACTGCAAGTAGGCCAATCCACTTACTTGATCAACAGAATTATATAACAAAAATGACACAAAGTTTATTCGAATTTCCTTCTCTCCTATACCCACCACCACTATCAAAAAACTGCTTATCTAATTGAAACCCTACACCCAACAACTTACCAGAATACATTCAGATGTCTGCAAAAGCCATTGCCTATCCCGTCAGCATACTCATCCATCCATCCATCCATCCAGGAGGCCTGTGTACCTACTATCTGCAAAAAAGCCTACATCCTACCCCTGCACAAAGGTGGCAACAACACAGATATTTCAAACTTTAGACCTATTGCTATTCTTTCCCCTCTTTCTAAAAACTTGGAGAAATGCATCCATAATCAACCTCTCAGCTATCTATTTCAAAATCAGCTTCTTTCTCCCACTCAGCATGGTTTCAGGCCAGGCCATAGTACAACTACTGCTCTTATATCTTTCTTGGATACAGTGAATCGAGCTTGAGATACCAGCAAAATGGTATCTTCATTCTTTCTTGACCTCTCTAAAGCTTTCAATACTATCTCCCACCCCCTGCTACTCAGAAAACTCTATAAGCTAGGTATCTCCCCCTCGACCCTTGATTGGTTTACCAGCTACCTAAACAATAGACAACAATCTACTAAATGGCAAAACTCATTCTCTCCTTTCCTTAAAATGTCCACAGGTATCCCCCAAGGTTCTACATTAGGTCCTCTACTCCTCAGTATTTTCATCAACCATTTCCACTCCAGTCTTATTAATGATACAGTATTCAGTATGCAGATGACTCTTACCATTATTTGCTCTTCTAACTCTATTGCCGAACTTCTGAATACTACCCAAAATGCGTTCACCTCCACCGAAACATGGATGATAAATAACCACCTTTCTCTAAATCCCCAAAAAAACAAACTGCTGTTATTCACCACCCAAAAAGTACCACCATAAATAAGACAGAATTTATCATATACTCACAAAACAAGACCACTATAGAAGTAGTACCTCATACAAAATTACTGGGAGTCATCTTAGATGAAAACCTTACTTTGATCTCCATATTCATACCTCTATCAAATAGACACACCAAAAACTAGGATCCCTCTATAGAAATAAAAATATTCTTAACAGCTCTACCAAACAAACTCTTGCCCATACCTTCCTTCTCCCCTCACTCCTATACGGTGCCCCACTCCTCACCAATATCCAGCTATCCCTAAAAAATAAGCTAGAGTCCTGTTACAATAAAATTACCAAATTCACAACCAATGCCAAATATTCATCCCATCACTGCTCTTCCTTACAGTCACTCAATTGGTTCAGACTCCCGCATCACCTAACTTACCTGCAGTTAACCATAGCACATAAAATTATTTACAATCCATCTGACTGCCCAGCTCTATCTCCAGCCCTAACTCACTACCACCCAAATAGATCACTCAGATCTGAAAACCAGCATCTCCTGCAGGTTGACAAACCTAAACTCTGAGCAGGTCAAATGCTCTACTCCTCTGTTGCCAAATTATGGAATGCTCTCCATTTAGCTATTAGGAGTACCAGTAACATCTCCTCCTCCTTTAAAATGGCTCTGAAGCCGCATCTCTCCACTCTCTGACACTGTAGATGGCCTAACATCCATCTTCCTAAGACTTGACTCTTCTTCCTTACATCATATCACCTTTTTTCTCTTCTTCCATCCTCCAAAACTTTGAGTCCTATTAGTTCTTCACAGTCACCACTCCTAGCAACAACCTCTCCCTACTTCTAATATACATAACCTTAGACAGTTATTCTAATTCTTCCTATATTACTTAACATCTACACTAATAAGTGAGTGTACTCTGGAGTGTACACTCACTTTAGAATGTACTAGAACATGTACCTTGGATTTACTTCAATGGCTTACATTTGTATATTATCTCTCTGTACCACCTATAGTTTCATAATGTATTTTTATATCTGTATGGCCTGTTATAACTAGGCTTCTTGTTAATACAAACTGTTCCAATATTATGTAATTTTATACTAACTGTTTTTTCTGGAGCTTTTCTCCCTGGGCCTCCACTGAAAATGGATTTTTCTTGGCCCAGTGGACTTTCCCGGTAAACAAATGCCAGTAAATAAAATACACAGAAAAGTAAACAAATCTATAAAACTGAATATATAATTCTTTTAAGGTCTTCTAAGAAATGCCAACCTTGAGCTAAATGGAGTTACCTTGCTTTTGAGAAGTAACTTTAGTGCTACTGCAACAAAGGATAGTGACTGGAATAAGAAAGAAGAGTAATCTGTAGGTGACAATACTTCTATCTAAGTAAAAAATAGGTGGGGTGAGTGGAATGGTGAAAACATACATGAACTGTAAGGATCTATTCATTGGTAGCTTCCAAAAGAAAGTCCACATAATAAAAAAAATTGATTGTAAAAGAAGTTGGCCCATCCACAGAAATGGACCAGATGAGAAAGCATTTTTTTCTTCTTCTTGTACTTCTACAAGCTTGAAACGTGTCCTCTAAAAGTGGAGGAATTCAGGCCACCTTTAGGAAAGGTCAAAAGAATTACAACAAAAAGAATATTTTTGAATTTCTGTATGACTGTGTATGCTAATAGTATTGAAACATAGAGTTTCTATGCCTGATAGTGGTAAATCATAGAGTTCCACTTCACTGTCTTATGCTAAGGTTGTTGCGTGTTTACCTAACAATGGAGAACACACAGCTACAGCAACCGATAATAAGTCAACAGATGATTGCAAAATTCCTGATGATGTAAAACTGATGCTTCTGTCCAGTCACAACAACCCTTTTTCTCAATTGGTTAGGCAATTTGCAATAGTTCTGTTAGGCAAACAGATACTATAGCAATATTTAGATGAGTAAACAGATACACAAACACATCAGCAGAGATCAGTAGACATACAGGTAATGAGCAATTATTGCCAAATACAAGTGCAAAGAACAAGTGGCAGCACAGTTGTCCTTTATGTTAAGACAATAATTAGGCAGAAAGTAGTTACATATGATATCTGTAAGTGTGTGTGTGTGTGTGTGTGTGTGTGTGTGTGTGTGTGTGTGCGCGCATGCACCCGCACATGTGTGTTTCCTGAGGGAACTGCATTTTAGCTGGCATTACTGACATTTAAGTGCTTCTTAGCTTTGGCTTGCAAATTCACCATTTGGCAGTTGAATCCTTTGGTTACTGTGCAAGGTACTAGGTAGCTAGGAGGTTGCTCTAGGACTGGTAATCCAAAGGGATGAGGACCATAGAAGTAGGGCACTCCTTACAGCCTGGATAACTATCGAATAATAGTGAGTTTATATAATTAAGTTCTTGTTAAAATAAAAGCTAAAACACTAAATTTGTTTAGATTTGAAGATTAAGTACTGACAATTCTAACTGGGAAAGTTGGTACCTATCTAACATTGAAAAATTAATAATTATTCTTTGTGCAAGCTTGAAACATTTATGTTCCCTCCAGACTTTTAGAAATTGGATTAAGTCCAACAAAACAAGTGAGTACATATATTCCACATGACAAGGATATAAGAGAGCTATTTAACACTTTTGCAAGGTACCACATCCAATGTGCAATCCAAGCAATAAAAATATTGTAGCAAAACACCACTTTCATTGAAGTGAACCATATCATAAAGTGCCTCTTTTTTCTATTACTTCTACAAACATTCTCCTGCAGGAATGTCACAAATATTTTAACAAAACTGGAACCTTTGAAAGCTCATCAAGAATATACCTCTCAACTGCCCAGATCTTTGCAGAATGTCTATATTTTTGTCTTATATTTGTGGTCAGTTCTTCATAAAATGTGTGGTTTTCTAACAAATCACTGAGGACTGGAGTCACTGAATAATGACATACGTTGAGTTACAGATTTCTTGTCTTTCAGAAAATGAATGCTAAGACAAATCTTGCTGTGCTAGTAACTTTATAAGTTTATAAGAGCAATATTTAAAATCTGTCCCTATTTATTGGCATTTGTCCCCCTTTATTTTACACTTTGTCCAATTTGCTTGTGCTAAGAAGTTGAAAGGTATGATCATGAATATCTATATTACAGACTCTGCAACATACAGTTAAGAGTATCTAGCAATGACATGTTAAAAGAAACCAATTCAATACTGTCTTCTATTAAAGCCAATGCATATTTACCCAGCAAGAGAAAAATACTTGTATACGTCTGTTCATTATGAAAAGCCAAATAATCAATACGTGCTTACAAAATGAAGTTAATAGAAGCAACTAAGTGGAGTCAATATATGCTTGCAAAATCAAGTCCACATTATATAAAATAGACTGGTCTTCTATGCTCGAGATAACAGCAGAGCTTTTACCCAATCATTTAGAAGATTTACAGAAGTTTTGTTATCCAAACAGGTCCTCATAGGAATGTTGTAGTAGGGCAAATAGATACAGTAAGATATCAATAGGGATCAGCAGACTTGGATATAGTGAAATATATCAATGTGCCATAGGTACATGAGAGGCAAGTAACAAGATACATTTCTTTTATCTTTAGGCAGTGGTCAGTAGGTAACCTATAGATGCATACAAGATCTAGGAACATTTTTTTTTCTGGGGAAGTTGCAATTTTTTTGCAATACTGAGTTTTAGGTCTGTGTCTTCCTTTTGTGTTTTGTGGTTCACCCCACAATAGACAAATAATTTAGTTTCTAGAAGAAAAGCAAGAGTGGCCAGGGAATTTCCTTCACAGCTACTGATCTTAAGAGCTGAGCATTTGTGGAGGAGAGAGTGTCATTGCAGTGTGAATGATGACAACATTACTGCATTTATATAATTAAGATCACTTTTAAAAATAAAAATGAAATGAAGTAATGTGTGTACTATTACTGGAGACAGATCCAATCAGTAAAGTGCAATACTTGTTTAAATTTAAAGTTTAACAACATTAAATCTGACTGGAGACTCTTATTGTTCCATTTAAATCGGAGGTGCTCAGATGATTCATTGAGCAAACCTGGAGCATGTGGTCTTCTGTCTAGACTATCAGTACTCATTAAATCTGACAGTATAAATGAGTGCATGTGTATCATAGAGCAAGGATGTAAGAAAGCTTTTCAACACTTGCAAAAGGGGAAAAAAACTATTTCACAAAAGACGCTTTCAGTTATATGAAGTAGATCACAAAGCAGCTAGTACTTCTGCTAACTTGAACCCGCCCTACAGCAGTCAGCACACATGCATTCTATTTTCATCTGTTAGCACGAGCAGAACACAGATCCAGATGTATTATATTCAGGCTCAGTCCAAATGCACAATTGATAATTATGGTGGCTGCCAAAAAAGCAGTTTCTAGAAAGTGGAAATCAGAGTCTAAAGCAACTGTACTAGAAGTAGTGAATATAGTAACAGAGATAAAACTACTAGAACTGGGATCTTTAGAAAAGGGTAGGAGCAAATTACATATAAAAAATGGGAATTGTAAGAACAACACATCCAGGGGAAGAATGAGGTTTAATAGAATGCAGGATTTGAATGAACTATATAACATTTGACTGACAATGATTGTGTATATTATAAGTGGTGTATAATGTCTGCATAATGCCTGCAACTAAAATTATGTCAATATGGTTTGGGATGTATAATGCTTGCAACTAAGATTATGTCAATAGCATTTGTTTTTGATTATATAAATGTATTATTGCCTATGTCATAAGTGATAATTTAATAAAGATGTTTCCTGTTTAAAAAAGATGGTAATAAAATTTACATTGTTTCAAAAAGTTGCATACATAGCTTTGTTACATATAATGTTTAAAAAAAACATTACAGTTTCTTAACACTCCTATCATACTTATATATAATAAGTACAATTTCTATGGAGGGAGGGGGAACTGAGGGCATAATGAAAGCAGGGGAGGTAGTATAAAAAGTAGGAAGGTAAAATGAGAAATAAGAGGGCTGGGATGAAGAGTCATCATATAAAAAACAGTGTGCAGTACTTAGCAAAGGACAGTAAGATGACTGGAGTCTTAGTTTAGGTTATGCTTCCTTTTTCATTGCTCTGACAGGTGAGTTCTCCAATCAAGTATTTTACTTGGTCACAGAATGTTTGATTGAAAATAAAATGATCGTGGTTTTAACTGTAATGATCCCCATATGAAGGGAGCTACCTTTGGTCAAAAATGTGAATGTCTCAAAATTTTATGAGCTTATATGACAGAGAGGCTAGAAGTGGTGTGTATCTTAGTTTTCCTGGTAGCCATTTTGCTTTTTAAGGATGTTGCAGTAATGTGCTCTTACAGGGCCAAGGGAAATGAATCTACATATATTGCTAGCAGTGGTCTGGAGAGAATTATTGTTTAACTTGGAAGGACTAGCGATGATCAGTATGCCATATTCTAACTGTATCATCAGAACTCGTTTATTGCTGGTCTACTAGCAGGGGATCTTTTTTGACCAGACAAGTTGTGTGCTGACTTTTAATTTGATGGCAGTGATATTGTATTGAAAGGTTAAGGTTTGGTCAAGCCACCTTCCTAGGCATTTGAATTGTGTTAGTGATTCTAAGGGCTGTTGTTTGTTAAACTGTATGATACATTGCTTGGAGATAATAGTGAATTGTTGTTTGATCCCAAAGAGCGTTGATTTTTTTAATATTAGTTTGATCTCGGGTATCCAGTTAGCTAGATTGGGATGTTTTCTTCATGTTCTGCTTTGATGGTGAATGGAGGACTAGCCCTGTAAATGACTACATCATCTCTGTAAAGAATGATTTTGAGTTGTGGGAGGTGTGTGGGTAGATTATAAAATGGAACCTCGTGCAACTCCTTTATTTAGGGGAGAAGAACAAGATATAGACAATCCAATCTGTACTTTAAATTCTCTCCTGTTTGAGAAGTCTTTGAATTGTGGAGTGGAGTTTTGGCTAATACCTACTTAGATAAGGGAGCTTACTATAACACCATAATCTACTAACTCAAAGGCTTTTGTCAGATTGTTGAAAACTGATCCTGTAAAGTCTTTTTTCCATGTTTTAGAGGATGTCATTCATCTAGGGTTGTAGTAATACCATAACCTATCCAATATCTGTGTTAATATGCTGAAAGGAGGCTGTGTTTTTGGTGTATTCTATAATTTGGGTAAAGAACAGTATTTTAAAGATTTTGTCTAGGATGTCTTTGGTGCTTTCCAGTTTGGATTGCTTAGGTATGGGTTTTACTATAGTTTGTTTCCACAGAGATGGCATTGTGTTGGAGAAGAAAATATATGATCTGGATTTTTTTTCTGCATATTAAATACATATCACCATTTCTCAACAAATACCATAACCCACTGGCTATCTTCATTTCTGTACCTTATAATCATACTACACACACACACATACACACACACACACACACACACACACACACACACACACACACACACACACACACACACACACACACACACACACACACACACACACACACACACACACACACATACATACACACGCACATAGATAGCAAGACAGATAGATGAGCTGACATATAGGGCCTATATCATTAACATAAAATCCATGTGAACTGATGAAAACTTCTCTGAATCCAAAACTACTAAATATAACTAGAAACCCACTGAACAGCCTAAAATGGCAACTGCCCTATCTCCATGCTTTTGAATTACATTTTGCTCCTAGAACCTTGACTCTAACCCTGAAATATATTTCTCAATCCCTAAGCATAAATTCCCCAATTACTCTCTAACATTAAGGATCTGCTCCATTAAACCCATATTCTCCAGCTGCTCCCTAACCTTAAGATTCTTTTCCCATTTCCTTAACTTAAATTCCCCAATCACTACTTAACCCTAAAGCTCCCCTATCCCTCTCCCTCTCTAAGTATAAGACTCCCTTTCCACTCCCTAAACCTAAATTGCCCTCCTGCTCCCCTGGCTTTAAGCCTAAATCCACCATTTAGCAAGTTAGCAGTGTAAATGACTGATTTACACTACTAAACTACTAACAGATGCACCTTTGTGAACACAGTTGAAATGCCAATAAAGCACCATTCAAACAAACACACAGCAACAAAACGTATATTTGACAAATAAAGCCAGTGAAACCCTTTACACACACACACACACACACACACACACACACACACACACACACACACACACACACACACACACACACACACACACACACACACAGATATATAGATAGACACATATGTTTTTTTTTTATATAACATTTTCCTTTACAGTAAATGTATCACGTGTTTTTCATATTTCAAATTAATGCAATATTATTGGTTTTGAATGGCTTATCTTTATTGTACTAGATATAGTGTTCTTTGTGCTTCTAATTAATGCTGTCAATTCAAAATATTTTTACGTGTTCACCGTATGAACTTCTGGTCTGATTCTGAAAATGGTCCATTGGGATTAGTACTCTATCCAGTAAACAAATACAAAGAAACAAATAAATAATATTGTTGTCCTTGTTTTCAGCTATGAACTGATACTCAAGCTATTCTGTATTCTGGACCATAGACAGAGGTATGAAATGATGCAATGATATCTAAATAATATCAGCTCCTGCAGCTAGTCTGCTATGTACAAGGAAAGTTGCAGTCATATTTTCCATACTGTGCAACACAAAGACATGAATATGTATTCATTTATTTGTATTTTTTTGCCAAAGTAGGTCATAGTCCTATATAGATTAATTGCATCTCAGTCAAGAAGATGCATAAATAAAAGAGATACAAAGAGTTGTAAACATAGAATAATTATAACATTTATTTTGATTAAATAATACAAAAAGGTTGTAAAGAATTATTACAAGTATACAAAACAGCATATACATTGTCAAGGGTAGAAACATCTGCAAAGAAAACAAAAGAAAAAAGAGAAGGAGGGAGAAAGTGGGAGAAGGGGGTTGCATGGTTTATTTACTTAGGAGTATTCACAGCAGGAAAGTATATCAATGAGAAATATCTAAAGCGGTACCTTTGGTAAGGATATCCTAGCTGGCCATAGTTTAAATAATAAAAATTATAGTAAAGCATTTGCACTGGCCTTCTTTGAGATGTGTCATAAGTTGAGATCTGAATTTGGAGTAAGAAGCTAACTCTTTTGGTTAGGTAGTGATTCCTATAGCTTTGGACATAGAGCAGAAAGGCCATGCTTAGTACATTATAATACAAGTTTATTCTGGGTGTTTCTACTACTGGACCTGAATTAGTTTGATTTCTAAAGTTGTAGACTGAGAATTTCATTTTAAGTCTGACAGCAGAGAGGAAGAAGACAGGGTCTGCTTTGGGTTGCACCTCACCAGATATATCAGGCAGTTGGAAAGAACCCCAAAGCTTCCTAACAGGATCACAGGCTTAAAATTTCTAAGCTACTAGAAAAGACTAGAAGCACTGCCCTTCTTTTCTTTCTCTTACTTGCTCAGTGTAGACCTATACTTTGCCTTCCAAGCAGTCAGAGATCAGTTAGTCCAGGATCTCTTGTACCTAAACAAGTCAAACAGTGCCACAAATATCATAACAAGGTATCTCAATTTGCTTCAGCAGATCAGTAAAACAAGGTGGAGAGACATATTCATTACACAGTGTCTCCCTCATCTATGGAATAGAGCCACCCCCACCTCCCCATGAAAATAAAGCACTAGACTAGCTTCCTTCAAATGGGATCTAGATAATTGGATGGGTATTTATAAATTCACCCCAGGGGAGGTATAGTCTAGGAAGGTTATAAGGCATTATTGTTGCAAAACAAAGTAACCTTGAACTTCCTTTGATTCATGTGAATTGTTAAAGCTAAAAGATTTCTGATCCAAGTAAAAGATCTGCACTTTGTTTAGCCTTCTTGTTTGTTAGACAGTGGTGTTTCCATTGTGAAGAGGCATTATGAAACAACATATTGTTTCTGAGGGTTTGTAGCATTTTAGTGTTTAAGTGATGCTGCTCACTTTGGGAACAGACTATATTCTAATAGAAAAATAATTTCTTTCCCCACACCTTTCTCCTGTTGTTGAGCAGAAACGGTTAGAAATTATTAAGGCCCAGAAAAGTAAGCATTTAATGTTGTTTCTAGTTTCTTGCAATGTGTAGTTGGAAATTCAATGATTGGTCTAGACAGATACCTAGATATTTCCAAGAGGCAATTCTTTCTTTCAAATGTTCTTTGATAAGGCATACTATTTTGGGGTTGTAGAAGGCTTCTGTCCAGATCCAAAGAGTATAATTTTAGGTTTTAAGGGATTTAAGAGTAGTTTATTTTAGACAGCCTGCGGTAAGTGAGCAGGGATCCTCTTACAGCTGGAGTTCAAATAAAGAAGAAGAAGAGTGAATCTGAAAATGACTATATTATCAACATAAAAATAAGCGGTAGGCTAAAAAGGTTGCCTGGAAGTTTGTTTATGAATATGGAGAAGAGAGTATAGAAAATATAGTTGGAAAGAATGTCTTGAAATCAGGAGGTGCTTCTGGAATTACACCTAGGTATAACATATAGTTCAAAAGAAGTAAGTGGATGATCAAATTAAGACCTTAATAAGGTCTATGAAGATTGTCCTTGTGATATTATTTTTATCTGTCTTAAGTTAATATTTTATGAGATAGCGATCAGAATGCAATCACTGTACTCTTAGCAGCCCAAAACCCGTGTTGTTTCATGGAAAGAAGACAATATTGTTTGACATATTTGAAGAGCAGGATGTAAATTATCTTAAGTGTATTTTCTTTTGTGTTTTCTTGCTGACACACTATATAGTCAAAGAAAAGATAAATTAACTTCTAAAATGGCTGCACACTGATCAGCAGCTTAATTTCTGCTCTCCCATTGTGAAAAAAGAAGCCGAGAGATGAGGGCCAGTAACTGTGCCAGTTTTAGTAAATTCAGTTACTGGCTAATAAGCATACTGCTTAAATGCCAGCAAAGCAGAAACTTAGAAGCCTGAAATAAAATCAACTAGAAAAGGTGAAGAGAAAACAGCGACTTGGAAAAATTCTGCAACTGTCCAGTAAAAAGCAGTTCAAGCTCCAGATTTGCTGAAAAGCATAACCTAATAATCTAGAAGAAAAAAATAATTCAAATATGCTCAGAGCCGATTAAAATAATGAAACATTGATGGCATATATCAATTCAAATAACAAAAGGCTGGAGAAAATGGAAGAAACTTTAAACAGCTATTCAGATAAAATGATAAAACTGAAAAAAAAAATCATAGATCAAAATAAAGAAAAGGCTGGCTGAGTATGAGACTACTGATGAAGAGCTGTTTCAAAAAAAGTGTCAGTGTTAGAGGAGAAAGCATGCAGAGAAAGCCTGAGTTGTTCTGTTGTACCAGAGAAACTAGAAGGAACAGACTGTATTAATTTTATGAAAGCAGCAGTAAGCAACTGGAAGGGTATTCCACAGCAAGATTTGTTAATTAAAAGGGCACATTAAGTGTATGTTCCAAACCTGGCCATGAGAAAGCAGCCAAGACCTGTATTAGTTAAAATGTTATCACATTTGCAGAAAGAGTTGATCCTGACAAAATTTGGCAGAAGGACAAAGGATTAAAAATTGGAGACAGTAGAATATTTGTGGTAAATGATTATTCACTGTACACCAGAAAGAAGAGAAGAGAAGCAAATCTTTCCTAGCAATCAGAGAATGTCCATAGGCAGGTATGAGATTAAAGCTGCTGTATCCAGCTGTCTTCAGAAGATCAAAGTCATTTTTGATGCAGAACAGGCTAAGGAGGAAAAACAAAAGTTTGTCCAACAAAACATTATTTAGCAAACAAAAGGGGACTCTGTTTCTCATAATAAATCTTATACAGAGACTTTGCAGTAAAGACTTTTCCAATGTTCCAAAGGAAGATGCTTGAGAGACAGAAAAAATGTACATGAATTGACTTGAAGAAGTGAAACTTGTACTTGATCCAGTGTCTGGGGTTGAGATGTGGAGATGAACAGGAAGAAGACTAGCAATACTGAAATTAGTGAATAAATGTGAGATTATAAAGCATCAGTCACATCTGTAAAATATGGCTTTACAAGAAAAAGTAAGAAAGATTGGACTTTTGTTGACTTTATTAAACTTGTGGAGAGTGAAAAGTTTATACCCCATTTCATTACGTTAATGTTAGGAAGGATGCTAAAAAAAAGGTAAAAGAAAGTAATGGAAATTAAAACAATGTCTGTCCTTAACAGTATTTGTATAAAACATTTCATGATACAAATTGCATGTTTTATAGTAAAACAATTTCAGTCATTTTTGTATGTGATAAAGATACTACAGTAAACAATTGCCTTTTTTTCTATTTTTTTAGCTTTAAGAAATGTAAGCAACACAATGTAAAAAGAGGAAAAAGGCTGGAAAAAAGCATGTTTAAATTAATATGCTGTAATTTGGGGTTGTATATGTGGGGGATGGGATACTTCCATGGTGGTGCAGCGGTGGCGTTGTTGCCTCACAGCAAGAGGTTCTCCCTTTTGATTCTCGGCTTGGGTTGGGAGTGCCTTCTGTGTGGAGTCTGCATTTCCTCCCTGCAGTTGACTGAGTGTTCGAAAGATATGTGTTGAATGGGCCTGTCTTCGTTGAAGGTTGGGCAATGGGCTAGCAACTCGACACCATAAAAAACAACTGCCAATCATTAGCAGACCAGAGTTCCACTATGGTGACCCCTAACCGGGAAAAGCCGAAAGACCAACAACAACAACATAGGTAGGGGATGGGATACAAAAATGCGCTGATTATAATATATGTACAGCTGATATATTTTATCTTACTTTTACATAGTTGAATGTCTGGATTAAGGCCCTTGACTTAATCTAATAAAAAGTTTTTGTGTAACCAAGTAAAGAAAAGAATACTGAATGCAATGAAAAGTTTTCCTTTAGCAAATAAATGTTCAGTGTGAGATGAGAATTCTGCAGCAGTGGGCAGCTGTATATTTTGTTCTTAGGTTTTCATGGAGACAAGCTAAATATAGAGATAGGCAATAACAGGCACAGCACTTTTATAAGGCTAAAAGTTAATGTTTTATGAAAACATACAAGTTATTTTTCACATCTTGGAGAGGAATAAAGATAAGACAAGAACAGTCAGCAATTAGTGTAAGTGGGACCATATGCTTCTTAGCATGGATAACCTTAAGTTTAGGTTAGGTTATGCATGTGAGTGCAGCTGTCAATTAAGACAATTGGTCCTATCATTTGAAAATGTACATAGTTTTGTGCATTTTTAAAATTAATATGTTATGTGGTATTCTGATATATATATATATATATATATATATATATATATATATATATATATATATATATTGAGGGTTTTCATGAAAACAAAAAGTCCTGCAAAATATGACATAAGTTCAAATGGAGATGACAAGAAGCAACTGTGTAAAAGATCAACCTGATAGACATTAATGGGTACATATAACACAAAAGCTGGAAACAGACATTTAACAAATCTGTCATATATTAAATGTAAATAACTTATTGTCATAATGGCTACACTATCCATATTTTTTTGGAATTTCAAAGGCCTCACAGATATAGACAAAAAGGATAAGTATTGTATTATATTAAGAAATTTAGAATGTAAGTAGTAATGCTATAGGAGACACATTTGAAAAGAAGTGACTGTGAATTTGATAAAGGGTTTCAGAAGAGATATTCAGCAGAGTATCAGAGACAAACAAAAGTGGAGAGTACTTAAAGTAATTGCTAGACAAGATCCAATTGTAATAGAAGAGGGGGGTAATAATGGTAAATATGTAGTAGTAAAGGAATACTGGCAAGGAGGAGGATTATGCTGGCATGTATTAATATTTTACCTAAAAATGCTGCTAGGGAGCTTAAGAAAATCTGGGGAGAAATAATCAGTTTTCAGCAAGAAATATTACTTAAATGTGGGAATGAAATTTGATTTGCAACAGTAAGAGTGTATCTGGGGGACCTAGAAAGAGGAAATATAACAAAAGAGGGAATATTTCTAAACAAATATATGAATTTTTTTGGCATGATAAATGAAAATACAGTAGTGGGAACTTGGAAAACATGTATATATATTCCACAGGGTACAATAACTGGGCTAGATTATATTTCATAGGAACATGTGCACTTAATTAAAAGCTTTGGCACACATCCAATAACTATCTCAGATCATACATCAATAAAATCTAAGATAAAATTCTGGATAATGAAGTAAAAATGAGACACTGTCATTTTCCCATCTGCCTGGTAAAAAGGGAGGAATTGCATGAATAGGTAGTGAAAATTATTCAAGATTTATTAGTGAAGATAGAAATTTCTTCTGAACTTACTGCTAGTAATTGAAATAAAATGAAAGTGGAGTTTAAAAATAGGGTAGAAATAAAAGAAAAAGAAATATGGTTAAGAAGTAACAGGCACAACTGCAAAGTACTGAAGAGAAAATAAGGGAGTATGTGGATAATATGCATGAGTTTAGAAAGATTGCTGTTAAGCAACTGTTTTTGATAACAAGTCTTATCTATATAATATTCTGATTGTTATTTTACAAATATGTTATACCAATGTCTTTTCCTGTGATATGTATGTTATGCTACTCTATACCACTTGTAAATGTATCCTGTATTCTCTTATCTGTGGAGCTTTTCTCCCCGGGCCTCTACTGAAAATGGACATGTATCCAGCTAGACTAGCCCGGTCAACAAATGTAAAATAAAATAAAATAAAATAAATAAAAATAACAACCCCAGAGCAAAAACACTTTTCACACAACTTAGGCAAAAGAAAGTAAAAGGGGTTGTTGCCAAACTTAAGGAGCCTATAACAAAAAAATAACTAGAGTTCCTGTAGAGGTTTTACAGATATTTTAAAAATTTTATGAAAACTTGTATAAAGCAGAGGAATGTGGAAATCAAGAAAGAGCACAAATGAAAATATCTATGGAAGATTTAAGTATGGTAAGGTTAGTGGTAGATGAGGCTCAACAATAAACAGTAAAGACAAGAGGAGATGAGAAAAAAAATCTGCAGGAAAGTCTCCAGGAATAGATGGTATTCATCTGGAAGTTTGGAAGCTAGGAGGGAAGAAACTGATAACACTCTGGAAAGTTTTGTTTAACAGCAGCATCCTAGAAGAAAGGTGTGCTGGCTATTTTATCAGTCAGTCCCAGCTTCATATAGGCCCATTTCAATTTTAAAACCATGATTATGATGTGATTTTTGTCTATAACAGCTGAAAGAATTGCAAAGGTGTTGCCAAAATTGGTAGATATGGAACAATGTGTTTTATGGAGACATATGACAACATTAACAGAACAAAGATGATCCAGAGGGAAGCAGAGTGTAAGAAAATATTGTTGTTTGGTAGAGTTTTTAGTTGCATCTAGAACAGAAGCTGCTGTTAAAAAATGGATAATTAGTAGGGCATATAAAGTATTGCACAATCACTATAGGAATCAATCAGAGGAGGTTAGAAACATTTGGAAAGAGAGATTGGTTAAACAATTTACAAGGAAACAATGAAATGACATATGTATGGCTCCCACGTATACAACAAATTCTAGAACTGTTAGGATTTTTTGCTTGGAAGTATTTACACAAGTATTTATATGCCCCAAGCAGACTCCAAATAAATTTTCCTAAGGTAAATGGCAAGTTTTGGAGGTGTGATGGGGAAGAAAGATGTAAGTGGGAACATATATTTTATGAGTATAATGAGTTGGCAGACTTCAAAAATTCCCTACAGAGTACCCTGCTATATTGGTTGAGTAAATGGATGTAACTAAGGAAATTATTTTTTGAGCGGGAATACAACATTTGAATTGCCTATGCATAGTAAGGCCTGGTGGCTGCCAAAAATGCAATTACTAGAAAATGGAAATCAAAATCTAAACCCGACTGTATTTGAAGTATTGAATATTGTAACAGAAATAAATGAACTGGAAGTGGGATCTTAGAGAAGGGTAGGAGCAACTTACATAGAAAAACTGGAAATTGTGGATACAATACGTGCAGAATAATGTTTTGGATAAGGAGTGAGATTTAAGGGAAGGTAGAGACAGAAAAAACATATGTAATGTTTGTAACTGGAAACATGTTAATATGCATTGTTTTCTTTTATGTAAATGTATGTTTGCCTATATCTTAATTGATAATTCAATAACGGTGTTAAAAAAGAAAAGATAAAGTGACTTTCATTGTTCTTTCTTTTAGAGACCTGTCAGGATGTAGAATTTCTAACTTGTTCAAAATATTAAATGTAGTTTCAGAAAAGGAGATGGGGATTGCTATCTGACCCTTTTCACACTTAAATAAGTTAATAGCAAGACTTTTTTTTGGAGTAACATTTAAGTGCACACATGCTTAATAGACCTGTCTTAAAAGCTATGGAGGAGATGAGAGCCATTCACTGGTTAGTAGAATATACAAATTAGGCTTTGTTCCTTGATTTTACTAAGCTGTAAAGTGACAGACTTGAGTTTCATGGCGGCATTGTGCATTCCATGAATTCCACATCCTCTCAACTTTCTACCTCAGATTTCCTTCCTCATTTCAACAACCTTCCTATCCCTTTGTCTGGCCAATTCCAAAATGCCTCTGCCACCCTACCTCCCCTCTGTAAATCCCTTCATTCTGCTTCACAACTCTCACATCCAAGGACATCCATCCTCTGCTTGAACAAATTAAACAAACGTGATGCTCCCAGGTAGAGACAACCTTCACTTGTTGTTTATTTATTACTGTAGAGACAGCATTACATCCCACTGAAGTACATCTATAATCTTGGTATTGTACGCAATATTATGCCTAGAATCTTGAAAAATGACATCGCAAATCCTGTCCTAAAGAAACACAACCCTCCAATCTCTTAGACTTCTGCCATTTCTTTCTCCCTACTCTAGGAAAGAGTCTGGAAAATTTTACTTTACTTGCAACTCACTCAATTCATCAACCAATATTACTATCTCTCTCAAAAGCAGCATGGCCTTTGGTCCACTTACAGTTCATCCACAGCTGTGTGGACTTTGAGTGACAGCCTTCTTCTGTGAACAGACAAAGGCGAAATTACTGAAGCCAATTTTATTGACCTCATCAGAACCTCCAGTTTTGTTGATCATTCAGTTCTCCTGCACCATCTCATTGAAATAGGCATTAGTGATGACTCACTGCTTTGATTCAAAAACTACACCACTAGCCACCACTTCTCAGATAATTTCAGTTCATCAACCTCTACTTCAGTCCCTCTGCAGGAATGTGTCCCTCAAGTATCTATTCTGGCACATCTCCTCTTTTTTTATCTATATTAACAAACTTCCTTTTGACTTACCCCAATCTTACTCTCCTGCTTTATGCTGATTAAATAGTCTTATTCCATTTCCTTTATTCTGTTTTTGCTCTTGAACATGAACTGCAGGCTCATTTTCATGTCCTTATCCAGTGGGTCAATGATAAACAATTACTACTTAACTCTTAAACAAAACCAATGCTTTTTGGTACTGGGAAAATAACTCAGTTCTATATCCAGACCTCTGAAAATCCCTGATCATCTGAATAATACTTTTGAAAATGTCACTTCATTCAAATACCCAAGGATTTGGTTAGATCCCTTCCTAAATTTCTAGCTTCACCTGGACTACACACACCTAAAAAAATCAACTCTCTCCAATTCTGGGCTAATGGGAACACCGCTATAGGAATGGCATAGGTAAGCATATCTTACTGGTTGATATGGAATATGGCCTCCCTGCTGCAGTCTCTAAAAGGAATACATCTACCATTCAATCCATCTGAAACACCATATGCAGATTCACTACTCATTCCCAAGAGATAAACACCACTGAAAACCATTGAAAAGATTAACTGGCTATTTGTGAAATGATGTACTGACTTTCTACTATATCTTAACTGTTTAAACTTCATCAGAAATGAGACCTTCCTCCCTGTAGTCTCCAGAGTATTCTGAGATGCACCAACATTCAACATTCAACCTTATAAATCTTAACTACTCAGGTCCTCTCCTCTCCACCCCTACCCCCCATACGATGCTTCAGTGCACAGACCTGGGTCCCAAACTATGCAATCCTCACCCTTTTATTCAGGATCATCTCTCTTAAACTATCTTCTGATCAGAACTGAAAGCACATTACAACACTCCAGGAAAATGCAGCTGCTCTCTCTCTTTCATCATATAACTTAACTTATTTGCACCCTTCTTCCCTCTACATGCCTTGCTCATACTTTTCTTTTCATTGTGATTCTTTCATTATTCCAACTGTGATATCCACTCTGTATATAATATATATATTGTGTTTTATACATCATTCTGTATGTAACATATCTATTGTGTTTATCCCCAAGCTGAGACAAATTGAAACTAAAATAAACTAATTAAACAAGTAATATTTGTACCTATAGATACACACACACACACACACACACACACACACACACACACACACACACATATATATATATATCCAAGAACAAAGCCCAACTGGATGTAGACGTTATACATTCAAAAGCACCTAACCTCAATTTATGTCCCTTTTCAAAATACATCATTTCCTTAGACCTACAGCTGAAACATACATCATTTCCTGTCATCTGAAGAAGAGGGAAACCTCGATAGCGCTAACGTTATTTGTTACGTTTTTGTTATTAAACGCTGCTTGTTTTTATAAACGCTTTTTACTGATTTTTTGAAGAGTTACCACGCTACATCCAGTTGGGCTTTGTTCTTGGATTTATTTGTTTTTTGGACATTTTGGGCAAACGTTTTTTATATATATATATATATATATATATATATATATATGTATGTGTGTGTGTGTGTGTGTGTGTGTGTGTATATACAAATACACACACACACACATATATATATATATATATATATATATATATATATATATATATATAGATACATACATACACATACATACACATACATATAATGTGTCTCTGTAGCCACCTATCTATAAATGTGACCAATTTATTTCCTAGCCACATTTTTGTCATTCTTCCATAGCTTATTTTCAGTCAGATAGCTGATTCCTAATGCAATAGCTCAACCCTCATATTCAGGTTGGTGGGGCAGCAGGTACACCAACCCTGTCCCCCTAGAATGGGTGAGAGCATTATCCCATCAGCCTCAGTCTGCCTACTTCAGGCCTTCTAGCTCCTAGACCAGCTTGAATCATATGGATTGTATTCAACACAGGACTAAGGCAGGGCTGCTATGTATTTTAAATGTTTATATTCATGCTGGCAAATATTACCCAAGGTTGCCTGCGTTCTTTTGTAAATAGTCAGTGGAGTGAGAGGAAACAGCCTAGGACAAGGAACTAGCCTAGCACAAGGAACAACACTGCAAGTAGATTGAAATATCAGCTGAGATCAA
This sequence comes from Protopterus annectens, assembly GCF_019279795.1. Classification (NCBI taxonomy): domain Eukaryota; kingdom Metazoa; phylum Chordata; order Ceratodontiformes; family Protopteridae; genus Protopterus; species Protopterus annectens. The sequence continues at coordinate 1,866,082,830 of NC_056728.1, read as the reverse complement.
TCAAGAATGAATGAAGAAGACAGAGGGCATACTGATAACAGTGTCAATGTAATGGGAAACAATGAAGTACAAAGAAATAGCAAGAGGCACTGTTCTAGAATAGGAACAAAATGTCAATAAAGAGATAGCAATAAAGGTCAGGACTCTGGATAAGAATGGTATTAATAAAAAAAATGGTGCTGTTGGTGGGCAGAATCCACATCACAGCAATGTCCAAAATCAGAGGCACATCACCAACAGGATAAGACAGGCCTGGAAGAAGGTATACAACATACTGGCAGAGAGGTCAGCCACTGACTGAAAAGCACCACCCACTGCTAGCCTGACTGATGAGGAGGACCTCCTAATGTCCTTACTTAGAGATGATAAACACACAACTATTATATCTGGAGGAGAGGACACAGTAGGTTCTGGAAATGGCCAATCTGCCCATATCTCAGATGTAGATGCACCAGGTCATTATCCAGACTGAATGTCTACAATGTAACAGAACATATACAGGGTGTATACAGGTCACAAATACTACTGCACATGCTCCCTGTAGATATGTAAGCTGTCCAGGCACACAGAAAGAGCAGCATTATATGTACCACTGTCCATGCATAACACAGGTCCTCACATGTAGCATGAATATTCACATTCACTCTATTCTGTCTTTTATTGCATTCAGACATCAGTGTCATCCATGGTTAGGGGTCCAGTACATCAATGGAGTGGTCATGTTGGAAGCTCATTACAGGCTGAGCAATCTGTTCCTGAAGGTATAGGAGTATCTCATTCCACTAGCCTGCATCATGTGCAGAGATGCCTACCAGCCTCCAAGAGCAGGACTTCTCACCAAAGGATTCCATACAGGTCCTCACCCAACAACTGCACAATATCCCTGTCACTGGGTACACATAGTCCTGTCACCTTAAGGCAGCACAGTGTCCCTAGATCATGGTCATGTAGCATACGTCTCAACCTCTTACAGCAAGAAATCTGGACGAAGCCATAAATAAAGGTGGGGCAAAGGCACCAAAATAGGGACAATTTTTAAATATTGCTCTTACAAACTTAGAAACTTGATAGAATAACAGATTTTGCATCAGCATGAATTTTCTGAAGGGAATGAAGCCTGAAACTCAAATGTCTGTTATTGTTTTCTTATTTCAATTTTTAATGTTTTGCCACTAAGTTGCCATAAAACCACAATTTTATGAAAAGCAGACCAAAAATATGAGGCAAAAATCTGGACATTCTGCAAAAATCTGTACAGTTGAGCGGTATGTGACGTGTAGCAATATCCCCTCCTAGTCATGGCCTTATACTGCCACCCCTTCCTTTACATCAGGAGACCTTGTCTATGACATAAAATACTCCTCGACACAAGACCCTTTTCCCTGCCTCTAATGTCACGGACACCCATGGACATCAACTAAGTTTGTGTTGTCAACTAAATGTCATTGTGTCCCTTATCACTTGAGAAAATGATGATGTAAGTGTCAAAATCTATCCTTCCTCCCATGTAGTGAATGTGGAGATGTCTGATGCACAGTGTGACTCAGTCATGCACTGCCCAGAGAAGCCTTTAAATAACACTGCAAGCATTTGTGTGAGACTGTACTGTCACTGTTGTATCTCATTGATCTATAGAACTAGACTAGATGCAGTAGTTTCACCTGCACTGTCATGGATTGCCCTTCACTGTCTAGCAGGGTGTGATACAGCTGCTGCTTGCTGTCCTTCAGCCTTACTGCCATCACTGGTGAGGCTGGCCCGTTGAATGTAAAAGACGATACTGTAGAGGATCGAGAGGTTCAGAGGATAGAAGCCTTGTCTGCATGATTCTTTGTAATCACATTACATAGCATGCAGCATATTACAAACAGAAGGATGCAAAATCCAGAAAGTAAAACACCAATAACTAAAAGATCAACCACAGAAGGTCAAAACATACCATGCCAGATGACCAACGAACAACACAGCTATGCTGGGGGGCAAGGCTACCTTCACCCCAGTTGTGAAGGGCTGAATTTCCCACACACCCTGATACTTATATGTACCAACTCTGAGACTGCACCACAGTGGGGAAAGGGCAAAACCTTAGATGCAGTGGTACTCCAATCTAGAAAAAAAAAAGCTACAGGCTTTTTTACTACTTCTAAAAAGCCAGTAGTAAATGCATTCATTGTTCTGTAGTTCAGTCTTCTGTGGTCGATCTTTGTGTCATCAGTGTATTTTTCATTTAGGTTCTGAATGCATCCCGTTACAAATATCTTCTGGCTATAGCACAGGCATACTGCATTGCCCCAAAGGTACATTCAAGCAGCAGAACTAAGCTTTCTGCAGGATGAATATATATTCTACAATGTTTCTGTTTTGTGTGTTTGTGGTGGTTAGACTGTAGTTCAGACATGCTGTGTGGATTCCATGTGGGCATCATCAACTAAGATTCCAGTGGGTATCCACCATCACCTGAGACACCATGGAAACATGTATTTACACCAGGACCTTTGTACATACTGTCACTGGCTCTGTCTATGTCGTATCAGCACAGTGCCTGCATATACCATTTAGGAAGACTAGTGGACATTCACTACACTTGTATACCAGATGTGGTTATATCAAGGGAGCTGTCAGAGTGACATGCAAACTCATTTGTTTTGAACTCCTGTGCATTGCACACTAACTGACAGTGGATAGAAAAAAGTCTCCCTTACTATTAAGATATTGCAGTTCATGGACACTACGTGGGGCCTTTAATGCCACAGGCATACAATCTATAGCACCCAGTATTTTAGTGAGGGGGGTGATATCACAGAAATCAATTCCCAAGGGTTTTGTGGAAAAAGATACGCTCATCCACAAGTGGATGTCACATATCAAGGAATTTACTGAATATTCTGCAGGCCAACACCTGTGCTAACTCAGTGGATCCCCTTTTCTTTTCTTTTCTGGTAGTACCACATAGCTAAGTGTCTACCTATGTAGGAAATCCATGTATCTCCCCAATCCTGTTTATGGGCAGTGTAATATATATTCCCACTTGTAAATGTGTATCAGCTTTTAGTCACTTAAGTGGTTGTAGGTGATATGCTGCCAGTTCCATTCTCATTCACTCCACCTCCCACCACATTGGGCTACTAAGTAAAAGGCAGTGGTGCTTATAAATAATAAGTGCTGCCACATGAATTCTGCTGTTTCTCCTCCTACTATCTTTACTTTTTGCAGATCCATAAATGTGTGAGCTCTGTTTGCTATTGTAGTGACATGGAACTTGATGTGTGCCTGCTTCTGCCTACATCTATGAATTTTCAGCCTGCTTTCAAACATATTCACTTGCACCTCATTTTGTATTCATTACACTTCTCCTTCATGACATTATGTAGTCATTTGAATGTGCCTATGTCCATGCTGTTTTTCTTGCTGCTAAGCATGATGGCAGCTGCTACAGATTGCATCATGCCTGGTTATGGTCTCTTCCTGCATGACAGCAAGATGGATACTGTGTAAGCTGTCTATGTGAATACTGGCCCCTGTTACAAATATATGCCATAACACACATTTCAAATGATTACAATGACACAAAATTGAGTAAACTTGCCATCCTAATCAAAATACTGTTCCATCGGGAGAAAGTATCCAATACTGCTGATGTCAAATACTAAGACACGTATTGTAGAAGCGTAGCCATATAATGTGCCTTACCTTCAACTACTTCTAACTTTTTTCTACCACACCATTTCAGGAATGGTCAATTGTATAACTGCTGCTCAGTGTGTCTTAAACCTGAATATAATGTTATTTATATATAACTTTGAAAATAATGTTATGTTTTGTAAAGTGTTTTATAATAAGTTAGTACTATACATGCTAAATGCTGGTATTGATTATGACTGTAATCTGCTTGAAACTAGCATTTACTAAATGTTCAATGTGTATTATTATCTTGGAGCTTTTCTCCCCGGGCCTCCGCTGAAAATGGACATGTATCCAGTTGGGCTATCCTGGTCAACAAATGTAAAATAAAATAAATAAATAATACACTGCTAAACCGTTCCAGACAATAGCATCAAAGGGAAGGCACATGACAGTAATTACATTCTGTAGTACAATACCATTAACTAAAAAGGCAAGACATTTCTATTTTAAGTACTGTCAGTGTCATATAGCAATATATCACATCTTGATGCTGTTATACAAATTTATCTACTGCTGGCTTTTGATTATTCTCTTAGGTTTTGCCACCATTACCAAACCACACCAGCAATGGTAAACTTTACTTTGCTTGCACCGAGATATGATACATTCCTTTATTATATCATTGAGGATGATACAATCATTTTTTCTGGGGGGGGGGGTGTGGAGGTTCATCAGCAAACTTGATAAATAGATATACAAAGTCCTTGCAGGGCAGGCATGGCACAATCCACTATTCTTCATCACAGTGCAATGTGCTTGAAATCATATCACGTGACCAAGCTAGTTCTTGGAGCTGTACAAAGGCACTAATAAGAAGAAAAAAAGTAAAAGGCAGCTAAAGGTAAACCTCCCAGCAGAATATGTGTACATAAATAATTCATGCTTTTTAACTGTGTTTAATCAACCAGCTTGAAACCTTTCTGAATCTAGATTAATCATTTCTTGGTTTGTCTCTGATAACTAAAATTAACACAACCAGTAAACGATTTTATCAAAAATGAAAAAGACCTCAACATTTACATACCAGCAATGAATAATTGTATATAGTTCTTGGAATTAGAAAAAAAAAAAAAAAAAAAAAGATGAATTTACTCACTAAGAGCAACATGAAACTCAGTTATGTTCCATTCCATACATTTTAATACATTTTGCAAAACTTGATAAAAATAAGCCAGAAGTTTGATAAAATTATTGAAGTTGTTTGTCTATTCGGCTTTTCCTAGTTAGGGTTCGCCACAGTGGAACTCCGGTCTGCTAATGATTGGCAGTAGATTTTTATGGTGCCAAGTTGTCAGCCCAACGCCCAACCTTCAGCGAAGGCACACCCATTCACGCATGTCTTTCGGAGGCCACACGACTGCAGGGAGGACATGCAGACTCCACACAGAAGGCACTCCAGCCATGAATCAAACAGGAGAATGGTGAAATTATTGAAGTAGAAACATTAAAATGGAAAGCCAGAAAAGAAACCCTTTCTGGACAGTTTCATAGCCTGAATACCTTGTACTGTAATTTAAAATTGGTGGAGCAGAAATTGCTAGAAGTTGTGGCATATAAATATATCCTGGAACAAATTAAGATCTTGTAAACAGAGCAAGAAGAAAATAATATATGTATGTTTCTGTTTTTATTGATCGTATTCTTTGTAGAATCAGCTGAGAAACCTTTCCTAGCAAGTAAGCAGGTATCTCAAAAGGATTATACATAGCATTAAAATAGTTACTTAATAATCCAAATCTAATCTTATTTCTTATTCATTTCCATTTTGTACACTATCAAAAATATTTATAGCCTTGAGGACTTTCAAAGTACAGGAAGTTGTGACATAACTGACTTGTATGCTAGATGTGGGAACTATGGGCTTCATGTTAAAAATAATTTGATAACTACAACAAAAACTGTCAGCATAGGCACATTAATCTGAAATCCAGAAATCTGTTAAAATAACCAACACGGCAGCATTATAATATCATTATATTATATACATCATTATATAAAAGACACACATATACATATGCACGGGTCTATATTATATCATTGAAAACTCATTTCATTGAAGCGTAATTCATTGACACATATTCACTGAAAGCTCACTTCACTGAAAACCCATTTCACTGAAACTCATTTCATTGAAAGGTATATATGGCCTATTCTCCACTGTTGTGCGATCCTGGAGTTAGTATATAAAGTAAGGGGGGTTGTGGGGGCGAACTCTCCCACATAAATTTGTTATATATTGTCTTCTGGAAAAATGTATTCATTACATTTGTAAGTATCCATCTATATGCTTTAAAATATCTACAATATGTGAGGGGCCAGGCCCCCCACACACCCCTTTCCTTTATATACTAACTCCAGGATTGCACAACAGTGGGGAAAAGGCCATATATACCTTTCAACTAAATGAGTTTCAGTGAAATGGGTTTTCAGTGAAGTGAGCTTTCAGTGAATTGGGTTTTCAGTGAAGTGAGTTTACAGTGAATATGTGTCAATGAATTAAGCTTCAATGAAATGAGTTTTCAATGAAATGATATAGACCCCATATGCACTACACACACACACACACACACACACACACACACACACACACACACGCACGCACGCACACACACTCACCTGTTAAGTTTCAGAATGTGACTGATGCAACTACCTTTAAACCTAGAAGAGTAAAAATGCAGCTGCTGTTTATTTCATCTCAGCCGTCCAGGATTCTACAATACTGCAAAAACACCAAAGTCATTTTTAGGTTTCCAACATCCAGCTTCTCCATGACATTTTGCTTTACTGAACTACATTTATAACTTTAAGGCACTGCATGGTAGTCAAAACATGCCATGATTTTTCATGTTTTTTTTTTTTGTGTGTAAACTCAGGACTTTCCCTTATTATTATATGTCCTTTTTTTCTAATAAAAAGTCAACTTGCTGCCTACTGTTTGCTTACTGTAATAATGTACTCGATATTAACCAAATAAAAGCAATGTCTAGTAAAGACAATCTGGAAAATAAAAGTGCTTTATGCCCCTTCTGTTGCATAGCTACAATGGCAGTTTGGCCAAAGCGTACTATGCATCAAAGTATTACTATTTTTAATTTAATAAGTAATGCGGAAACATACTAAAGCAGAGGTTAAGTGTACTGAAGATAATATAGTTGTTGTGCATAGAGCCCCATGATTACATGTAAAAAACCAGCCAAAATTACAACCTGATTCAGTGCTGCTATAGTATGAGACCTGACCTTAATAATGCTTAGAGGGGTGCTTTACAATAGTTAAGTACCCCACTACCTACTGTTAAAGTTGATTTATACCAAAAGTGAACACTCACCAACAAACAGCAGCAGCAGATAGAAACATCTTCGTTTCAACTCCCATTTCTGCCTGCTAAACTACACAGGGCATTTTGAATTAAATAACTTCCCTCACACAGAAAATACATAAGGAGGTCAACCATTCCCCCACTGTTTTATCACTTTTAAAGCCAACACAGCACATCACATTTTTTTACATATTACTTTTGACTAACTTGTAGTACATGAAGAGGATAAATCTCCATGCACTACAAAGAATTATGATCAGATCTCCAATTGTTAACTGCTTATTATGTGTTCTCAACAAGGATGGCAAGATTAAGGTGAATTTCTAGGCATCCATGTCTTGAACACATAATAAGTAAGTTACGATCGGTGACCCGATCATAATACTCTGTGTTAAAGCAAAGACTGTTTTCTGACTGGTGTTTGTAGATGGTTACGCTATGAAATGTTGACTTCCTGAAAGCTGACATTCCAAAAAAAATGGAAAAAAATGCCTGAAATCCAAAAGAGTGAAAAAAACTTTTTTCTTGTTTTTTTGCAAGAGAAGAGACCCCTCACCCCAAACTTATATATAACAACTCCATGGTTGCACCATCTCGAAAAAGGGAGTAATCTCCCCATAAAAGTGAATTATTGCTGGAACACATAATTAGAAATTGCACTGGCAGTGATTTCATACCGGAAAAAAGTATGTAGCACTATGCCATTCTTTTTTTTCTGTGAGCTACTGAAAGAACTTTTGGTAAGAGCTGTGGTTGTTTACAAGACGTGTAGATTTGCAACTCAAAGACACATTAGCTACAAGAGGAAAGACCTCATTATCAGATAATTTGCATGTCTCTTAATTGCCATTAACTACCATGACTGCAGATCAGCACTTTCCCTCAGTAGTTAGCACTGACGGCCCATGATTTGCAATGGCATAGGCACCCTTCCATTCAATTTCCCACACATAAGCACACACACATACTGGCATACCACTTACCTGTCCCTTTGTTGTTAGAATATTCCAGTGTCTCTTTTGTTATTTTTTGGTTCCTGTCTTCATAAATCCTCATAAATCACAGAGCCTTACAGTCAGTCAATAATGCCACATGTTAGAGTTTCATTCTTACAATTGTCTGTAATATGCATAGTGATACTAGAGGTGTTATTCTATTAACTTTTTATATGAGTACAATAGTTCAGAAAGTTCAGTAATATTGTAAAAATTCTTCCTGGTGTTATCTAATATTCCTCACAGCTTTGTACTGAAGGCTCCCTCCACACAGATGCACTACTGCTGTTGCCTTTTATATGCATCCTTTCCCTCACAACTTTGGGACTGTTGCAATCATTGAATCATGCCAGACATTAGAGTTTCATACTTTGCATTATGCAGAATAACACTGGCTATACAAAATGGATTCCTATTACCTGATTGAACATTTAGGTTAACAAATACCTAAACGTCAATCTGGTAATAGCGCAAGCAAAAAAACAAGAACAGCTGATTTAACGCAGGGAAAGAATTCCTTTGGCTGTTATGTGGATTTTGCCCCTTTCCTCACTGTAGAGTGATCTCGGAGTTGGTATATTTAGTTATGGGGGTGGGGGGCAGAGCCCCCCACATCAGGGGGTGTGTGGGGTGAAGCCCCCAACTTCATTTTGGTTTAATTATTTATTTTTTTTTTTTTTGCGGCTGAGGTATTTCATTCCCTATATTAAATCAGCTGTTCGCTGTTTTAATTTTTTGATATTCCCAGTCCGAAGTTTAGGTATTCACTAATCTAAATGGGTTTACTATTGAAATCTCGAAAGTAAAAAAAAAAGGTACTTAACAGCGAACTAATTTGCTGAAAGTACACATAACCTAACCGTCCTGATATCAAAAATCAGCTGTTAATGCCGAAAATGTTAGACACAACATTTTCGGCACTTAACAGCAATGCCACCCTTGCTGCTAGTCCCTAGCTAGTAGCTAGCACACCTAACATCCAGAGTATGCAGGGGGCCAAGCCCCCCTGCACCCCCTATGGGGGGGCTGCACCCCCACCCAACCCCCTAACTATATATTCCAACTCCGAGACCGCACTACAGTGAGGAAAGGGTGTATTTCCCTAACCGCACTCTACTGCGATTCCTGCACATCCCTTTGAACATTATATTTGCGAATGCACAGTCCTTTTTCAAATATAACATTTGCTCATTTAAACTGCACACATATGAAGTATTTGAACATCTGTAGTTCGAATACTTCATAGCCATGCAATGGTACGGCGGCATTAAATGTTTGAACAGGTAATATAGACGCTACAAAAGTATTAGGTAATATAGTGGATTAATGCTCCTGCCCACTGTATCAAGAGTGTAGTCTTCAAATCCTTTTCTCTGATTTATTTTATATATTTTTTTGCTAAGGCAAGCTCTGCATTTGGACGACTGCAGGAGTCAGTCTGGGAGAGGAGAGGCATCAAACTGTCGACAACGCTGAAGGTGTACAAGGCAGTCATATGGCCCACACCACTGTATGCCTGTGAGACATGGACTGTGTACAAGCATCATGCTAAGAAGCTGAATCACTTTCATATGAACTGCTTAAGAAGGCTGCTAAAAATTACCTGGCAGGACAAATTTCCAGGCACAGTTGTGCTCTCTCAATCTGGACTGCCAAGTATCTACACCCTGCTGAGAAGAGCCCAAGTCCCGTAAGGAAAATCAGTATTTGAGATATATTACTACGTTCAATAGAAGGACTGACGGTATTAAAGGTATTATTAGAAAAAATTGGGATATTTTGAAATCAGCACCAGAGACAGTTAACGTAATAGGAAGTACACCTAATTTTGGTTATAAAAATGTAAGAACTTAAAACAGAGACTGTGCTATAAGGATATGATAGATAACATTGAAAAAAGAACACAGATGTCTGTGAAAACTGGTATTGTACCTTGTTATAAGTGTAAATGTTGTGTTGACATTTTAAAAGATGACAGTTTTATACATCCAGTGAGTAATAGGAAGTATAGTTTCAAATGCTTTGCTACCTGTGATACTACAAATATAGTGTACATGGCTAATTGTGTTAAATGTTGTGCATTTTATATAGGTAAAAGTACAAGGAAGTTGAAAGAAAGAATTACTGAACATAATTCAGAAATCAAGAGAGAAATATCTAGCAATGCCCTAGCTAAACATATAATAGATAAGGGTATTGAGCATAAATTTAAGTTTTGAGTCATAGTCATTAAATTTAAGAACAGGAGGAGTGGTGATTTAAATAACACTTTGGAATTATATGAACTAGATTGGGTCCTAATGTTGAATGCTGAATGTTGGCCAGGGTTAAAACAAATGATATTGAAGGGTACCAATGTATATATTAAAAGAATTAATGTTATTTTTGATATTATATGTGTGTATTTCTCCTTAAATATAATTGTTGTATGTTTTTTAAGAATTTTTGTATATTTGAATGATGAAGAGGGTAAATCTATGAACGCTGGGTTGTTTAAAATGAATCTCAAACTGGCTGATTGTTTTATTGATTAATTGTTGGCTGTGTCATGTAGTTGTTATTAAGCATATAAATGTAGTGTTTTTTAAAAGGAAATACACACTGAAGAAGGGTTTTTTTCCTGAAAGCTCTGTGAGTTGTGAGTTAATAAATCTTTTAACATTCCGAGTGTCTGTATTTCTTTGGAGTTTTTTGTTTTTATTTCACTGTTTTTAATTTTCCAAAGACAGTTTACGTCAGTGCTGGTCCTATTTGTTTGATTGTTTGGTATATTTCACCTTGTACATATGCCAGATACACGTCTCCCCAAGAGACTGTTCTATGGTGAACTTGCGGGAGGCAAACACACACAAGGTGAGCAGAAAAAGCGCTTCAAGGACACGTTGAAAGTCTCTCTGAAGAGCTTTGGCATTAATCCAGACTCCTAGGAAACCCTAGCACAAGACCGTCCTGTCTGGCAAAGCTGTATTAGCAAAGGCGCTACTTCCTATGAGCAGAGCAAGACTGCAGAGGCGCAGAGGAAGCGTGAGTTGTGCAAATCATAGACAACTCTTTGCCAACCAACTCAACAGACCACTTGTGCCCGACATGCGGTAGAGCTTTCCAAGCTCGCATTGGACTGATCAGCCACAGCCGGACACACCGTACCCAGTCAACTACCTCTATGTGATATCCTTGGTTATCGGCGACAATGACGGACGAACAACAGGTTCACTGTCCAGTCAGTTTTTCTTTATAATCACACTCACAAAATGATGTCATGATATGTACTGGGAAATGATTTGTGTACACCTGCAAAACATTCTCAGTAAACAAAAACAACTTAGCTTCTTAGAGGAGAAGCTTCTCACTTATATTGTGGTTTTACTAAAACATAACCACTTGTTAATTTTTAATATGAGATGCTTTGCCTGCAAGAGAAACTAATACTGATGTAACTACCATGTAAATAGCACACTATACATTAATTTAGGTGGTGAAGTATTGTGGGTTCAGTCTTTCATGATGTCAATAATAGGGATTTTCATCTTTGAGAAAAAAAAATCAGGGGATCATCCTTATCGGTACAATAAGATGCAAAAACAGCTCACTTTTTGCATCAAAAAACTGCATAATTCAGTATTGTATATGGTGATTAGTATAGCCAACTCCAAAAGTTTGCTTCAGAACATGACCAATACACTTTAAGGGTAAAGAAACTAATAAACCACACTCCAAGGAAATGACACCACAGACAATATGAACCTTGTATGGCTAGAAGGCAGCAAAAATCCACACAATATGAAAGAAACCCATAATATTAGCGTCCACTCTGTTCTACATAAATGTGTAACCAATCCCCCCTTTTGGCCAATTGTCTCAGCTCCCAATTATATTACGGAAGGAATTTCTTTGTTAATTGATTCTATTTTAAACCCTCTAGTAAGAAAGTTGAAGTCATTTGTTTTAGATTCTTGGGATTTTTTTGAATCAATTCCGGGAATTTAACCAGACTTACCAGTATAGGTCTGGAACCAGTATAATGTGTACTATTGGTGTTTGCTTATTGTTCACATGTATTCCACATGAGGAAGGAATAGAATATGTCAGGATGTTTTTGTCTAGACTTACTAATGTCAGTACAGAACAAATTAATTTTTATTGTAAGTTGATTGATGTTTTATTGGACAATAATTATTTTATATTCGACAAGCAATTTTACAAACAACTTAGAGGTGTGGCTATGGCTCCCCAGCTGCACCTTCTTTTGCTAATATTGTTTTAGGATGATGGGAGTATACAGTTCTGAAAAATGTGCAAGATTCTTTTAAGGTGTGCTTTTACAGGTGCTTTGTAGACAATTTGTTTTTTTTTTTGTATTGGAAGGCAGTCAAGCTGATTGTGAAAATCTTTTTAGAGAATTAAACAAGAGGTCTGTCTTTTTGGAATTTACATTAGGAGAGGTTAGCCAAGTAGTTCATTTTTTAGATGTCAGGTTAATGTGGAATGACAGCAGGTTGGACTTTGACAGCACAATTCATAGAAAGATAACTTCTATCAATAGCTGTCTGCATTACACTAGCAATCATCCTTTGTTTATGAAAAGAAATCTGCCTAGGGGACAATATATTAGGGCCAGCCGCATGACTGCTGACAACTTTGAGTTGGAAGAAGAATTTAAATTGATTACCAAATTATTTATCAGTAGAGGGTATGATGAGAAACTCCTGAGACAGTTTGAGGGTGAAACTAGGAATAAAAGACAGGCTTTCTTCCCTCCTATATTAAAGCATGCTTTTATCAGTAACAAGCATAGGAACATAAATTTAGATTGTAGTAGGCTCCAGGACAAAAAGGTTCTATAGAAATAATCAATACCTAACCCACTCCTCTTGGAAAAACAATAGCATTCACCTACCTCCTCCCCTCCCTCATGTAGAGTTTATCAATACTAACCAACCTCCAATCCTCCCTAACAGCCAAACTAGAAACCTGCTACAACATATCCAAATTAGCAACTAACTCAAAACAGTCCTCCCAGCAATGCAAGTCTTTCCGGTATTTAAATTAGCTTCCAAACTACCTAGACTATCTACAACTTACCACCACCCACAAACTTATCTTCAAACCCTCTGACTCCCCATCCCTTAGTTCCATCTTTACCTCCTACATTCTCAACAGGGTCCTTAGATCCGATAACACAAACCTCCTCCAGGTGTACAGGCCAAAGCATTCACATGGACAGCTTATCTTCTCTTTCTCCCTCACCAAAATGTGGAATGCCCTCCCACCATCCCTCAGAACTACCCACAGCCATGCCACCTTTAAGTCTTCTCTACACTCTTATCTCTCCTCCACCTGGAAATGCTCCTGCTCCCAATCCTCTGCTAACCACCCCCATGACAATTCTCCACTTCATGACTATACATTCAATGCCAGTGCTTACCATTAGCTAATATATTATCTTCAAATCATAGTATGAATAAAGTCTAGATATATTTTATTCTTTCTGTACTGATAACACTGTGTGAAAACTTCTTTACTGTGAATTGTATAACTCTTCTAATATTGTTTGTATAAAGTCTACAAATGTTATAGTTTCTGTACTTATTACATTGTGTGCATAACTCTTTATGTGAATTGTATGAACTCTTCTAGTTACTACAACATTTCTGCTAATGTACAATCTATCTATTTACTGTTAAGCTTTTCTTCCCGGGCCTCCACTGAAAATGGGTTCTTTATGGCCTAGTGGACTACCCCGGTTAAGAAATGGCAAATAAATAAATAAATAGATAGATAGATAAATAAATTTGGATTCAGTTGTTTGTAATTCAATGAAATGAGCACTTGACCAGATGTCATAGATCCCATCACTGATACTAAACAAAGTTATAGTTAGCTATCTGACATCAAGCTGGTAAATAATCATATCACAAACAGTGGTTTGGGAAGCCTTCAATTTGAAAAGTTGTAACCCAGAAAGCTGATTATCATAGCTTCAGTCAGAAAGAAGGAAAGGCACAAAGAAGTTGCCATCTATCTCACAAGTATGTTACAATCCATTACAAGGACCTTTTATATATGTAAGTATAATCCCATTATATTTATTTGATCAAAGTTATTTTGGTAGTTGTTTTAACTATGTAAGTGAAAAGTCTGATATCTGATCAAGAACATTTTGGCTGGCTGTTAGTCAATTTAAATAATTATATTGCTAGTTCTAGGATACCCAGTAGTCAGGGGAATAAGCACTACTTTTTCTAAAGTTAACTTTAGTTTAGACTTATTCCCCTAATTTTGGCATACAGTTAGAAAATAAATGTTTTTGATGACCTGCCAAGAGAATTTTTTATTGCAGTTTATTCTGTCTCTGTCCCTTCCAATTGTTTTACAAATGCATGTGTTTAAAGCAAAATCTGCCACTGTGAACAAACCTAAACTAGTAATACTACTACTACTACTACTACTACTACTAATAATAATAATAATAATAATAATAGTAATAAAAACTACAACATCACCATAATTTATCAGTCAGAACTGAAGTCCCCCTCATTTGGTAAACAGTTTCTGTTTGAGAGGACATTAAATGGTGTTTCCACAGACTGTGGTGCTTGTATCTGAAACTAAAGAAGAGTTCTACAGACATGCAACTCCCCATATACAGTATTATGTTCATGTTTAATACATTTGTACCTAACTTTTGTAACACAGAATACATTTTGGTCAATTGCAGGCACAATCTATTATGTATTACAATCTTACAAAAATGTTGTGCTCTTATATTCAGAGACTGGTTTCTAAAGCACAGATAAAGCATCAAATGAAAAGTAAGTTATGTTCAGATAATGTGGTATGAGGATCATTATTCGATAAATATATGGCCAGAAGGCAATATCAAAAATGTTGTATTCCTTTAAACATTTATTCTAATCCTCTATCAAAATGTCTGAGGTAAAAAATAGCGGGACAACAACTCATGCATCTGAAGAGTTATTATACTGTGCTGGTCTGAATTTTGATCATCTAACTTGAAACTCATGATTGTGACATATAACATTAGAATGCTGATCAAACTTATGTCTAAAAGAGGAGTGCACCTTTACTCATATCGTCATCTTAACACAATCACGGCCCTGAGAATCCTTGATAACCAAAACCTGTCTCTATCCTAATTCTGTCCCTATGATATCAGAAAGTTTGGTTATGGTAGGAAGTTGGGTATAAACTTGAGCTAAGCTTGTACTTTCATTTGCAGTGTACCTCTAAACTTTAACTCTGACTCCATTTAAGCCCTAATTCCATGCAAGGGTTTATCTGTACCCTAATCATTAGGTCTGCAGTAATGGTTACATTTGGTATTATGCTTTCCATTAGTGCTATGCCTAGAATTGAGTAGAGGATATTAAATATCCTTTTTAGTGTTATGGACAAACTAAGGACCACTCTGTTTTAAACATGGGTACAGAAATTATTTCAGTCATATATAGTATTTAAGTCTGATTGTACACTACTGTGCACTTACATGGAAACATAATTATTTTACTTCCATTTTATTTGTTTTCTTTGTGCCTTCATTAGATATATTTTTTAATAGAAGGCCAAGGAGAAAACAAATACAAAATGTAAAATAAACAACTAAAAACAGTTACAAACATGACATCAGATAATCCATGTTTTCAGATATTTCTAAAACAAAACATGCATACTGTAGTGAAGAAAACGCAGGTTTTGCACGCAGAAATCAGAGCAATGTGAAAGAAAAATGTCTAGACAGTTACAATAGTAGTTGGAGCAACATGATTAATACAAAATAATTAAAAAGCTTACTTAAATATGCTACCCATGTATGTAAACCCATATGAACTGCAGGCAAGTCTGGGTACAATGTGGACAAACATCAAAAATTTAAGCTGTACTAATTTCATGAACTCTATTCATTCCCTGGCTTAGAATTCCCCTGAATTAGAAATACAAAACATTTGAAGAATTAAAAAAAAGTGCTATACACTTATGCTACCTTTAGAGAATACTAAAGCCAAAAGAGAAACCTGTTTTGAAATGTATTCTTGTTATACGCAGGAATATGATACTTGGTATATTCAGATACCATATAATGATATATATATATATATATATATATATATATATATATATATATATATGTGTGTGTGTGTGTACACACACATATATACCCAAATGCATGTTAATATATGTTAATATATGTTAATATGACTCTTTAAAGAGGGTTCAAATGCTAGTGTATAAAGAACAGAGTGATGGACCTCTGACGAATCTTAACATAGAATGATAAATAGCTTCTAATTTTTATCAAACTTTTACTACATTCAGAATTTATGACCAGATTATAATTAAACTTGTATATCAACAAAGCATTTGCCATGTAATCTTGCAAAACCATTGGTTAAGCTTGGAAAACCTTAAGGTAATACAAACTCTGACAGTTTATTGTATATAGCCTAGTTGTACAAATTTCAGATTTTAGTTTCTTACATAACTATTTCCTAAATAAACAATATTTGGCACCTAAGAACTTATAAAACCATTTATTCCAAAGATTTTCTCTTTTGGTGTCACAAAGAAAATTATACTTCCTTGCATTTTTTAAAATGTTGATTTTCAACTTCTACAGATAATGCCATTTTAAATTTTGCCAGAATCAGACTGCAGTCTTTTTAGACTAGCCACATACATATCAGCAACACTTAATAAGGTGCTACAATCTACATATGCTTCTTCTTCTTCTTTCGGCTGCTCCCGTTAGGGGTCGCCACAGCGGATCATCATATGCTACTATTTTAAAAGTCAATTTCAGTCAGAAAGAGAATTTATCTCCACTATAAATAACAAGGGGCCCATAACTGAGTCCTGTGGTCCTCCATATTATCGATGTTTAAAAGATGATGTATCTGTGTCCATATCTGTGGCATTCCCACTCCCTTCCAAAGAGGACCACAAAAGACACAAAGTTTTTTTGTCTTTTGGTACACATTTGAGAACCAAATAGTCTACACAATCCAAATGTTTTGATAAATCAATAAGACTAAGCAAGATTTAGAAACATTATGGGCCATATAGACATCAACCAGCCAGGAAACTATAGAATACACAGTGCACCTGTTTCTTTCTTCTGAAGTGATGTTGAAGGCTATCCAAAACATTTGCCTTCTCTAAATATTCATACATCTATTCAAATAGGCATTCCTCATATATTTTAGACAATGGTTATAAAAAAGACTTCCAGCTCATATATTTTTGTTAACTCTTTGTAGCCATTTTAAAGATTAGAATAAAAACAGCTTTCTTCCATCTAGCCAGGAATTTACTATAAAGACTTATGATATTAATAAAATGAGTAACATATAATACAAGGAAGCAGACTCACAGCTTTACCAGTTGTAGGTCTTAGTTCTGCCATCAGCTGTGTCAGTTGGACACACATTAATCTGTTTAATACTTAATACACTTATTCTGCACCTGCTAATGAAAAATTAAATCACCAGAAGTAACAAACTCCTCTATCCATTCACTTTGCTGACAAAATCTCTCATTATGTGGAAATTGATATTCCATTCTAAAGCTATAGATTCATCACCGTTTAATAAAATATCATTATTCAGTTTTACTCAAATTTCTTTCCCACACCTATTTTTCCTGTCATGAACTTTGCTCTCCACCACTCTTAAGATGATTTATGGTGTACTCTGCACAATTTTCAGGTCCAATAACCATGTTTATTTCTCTGTAAAGCGACCTTATATAAAGTCATTGTTTGGAAAATTCTATTCAAGAATCATATGTAATGTTTTTTCATCCTTAATTCCATATAAATAGTTCAATCTAAACATCCTTACTTTTCACACAATAAAATTGGGGTTCATCCTTATTTTCCACACAAAATTGGGGTTAAACTCTTAAAATGACTAATAAATATTTAACTCATTTTCTGACTGTTATCAACAAAAATAATCTCACACATAATTGAAAAATGACAATTGATTATCTTATAATCCACATCACATTTGATGATGTCAACATCACAACCAGACAGTTCTCAGTCGAATAAAAAAGCATAACCAAATGTAACCAATCTAGTTGGTATCTGTATGTGATAATAAAGAAGCAAACTGAAAACTGATGGTAAGGTTTCTCATTTATGCATCACAAGTGAGCTTCATTGTGAAATGTTCTAATATTTTTCAGTTGACACATAAGTTTGCATCATTGGCTTCGAAAAACCTACAGTACAACTCTTGCACAAAATGAACCTGTAACTGCTGAAGGTGCACTGTTACAAAGAACAAAATCCAAAGAGAAAAGTAGTGATACCACAACAGACAATTGGCAAACTTGTTAAAATCCAACAAAAAACATAAACACAAATCTTTTACTGAAAACATGAGACATAAAACGTGGCAAGACAAAACTAAAATCCCTTTCAAATGATAAGCGCTTTCAGAAATACCTTCTTCAGATCATAAAGGGAAACAGGAACAACATGCTTTTAAAAGATATAAACAACCAATCGGCTTCAGTTTGCTCTGCTGAAGAACTAATCGGAAAACCGCCAATCAACAACGAGAATTACTTATTTGCATAAACCAATCATCAGTCAGAGTATCACAAGCCAATCACAGCTAGGTATCATCCTTGAGCTCCAGTCAGAAAACTTGCCAATGAGAGCACTTAAAAGAAATACACTTTCATATTAACCAATGGCTGTTCTCCTATGCTTCAGAATAGGTCTCAGAGGAACTACAGTGTTTAAACCAGGAGGCTTGTCTGCTCTCAAATTTATGATCCATTTGATTTCATTCCTTTCAGTATTGTTGGTGATATCTCCTAGTTTCATCCCTTTAGATGTAACTTCAATAGCCTTAAACTTAAAAAAGTGTCATAGAAATTGAGCAACATGACAAGCAAGGGCATTCTTAAGGTCCTTATTGCGAATAGCTCTCTGATGCCTAAGTATTCTATTTTTAAAGATTTAATCTGTTTTGCCTACATAATAGGCAGTGCAGCATTGGCAAGTAGCGAGGTACACTAAATGCTACATATTACAGTCAGCTTTACACGAAAAGGTGTATTCCAGTCCACTGATGGGATGTTTAAAAATATTAAGTACATCTATAGTTCTACAAGCAGAGCATCTGCCACATCAAAAAGTGCCTTGTTTGTTCCAGTTGGAGTTACAATGGAAGCCATCCTTCTGGCAGAGTAGACGCTTCAAGTTTTTTTTTTTTATTTTTAAAGACAAACTTCGGATGTTCACCAACAATTTTACAAAGTTTACTATCCTGGGTTAGGACCGGCCAAAATTTTTTTATCACTTCACAGATCTGGTGATTATCATTGGTGTAAGTCAAAATGAACTTGATGTAGTCATTATGTTGATATTGTCTGTCTCTCACATAAGAGTTTTCCTGTTGTAGCTGCTTGTTAACATATGGCAAGCCTTTAGTCAATCTGAGATTTCGTAGTTCCTCTTGGCTCACTTGGCAAGTATACTGGCAATGTCATTTGGGTCTGTTTGAGAGATGCCATTTAGTACAAGTTCAAAGCAATGCAGGGTGTTGTTTCTTAGGGTGTTTTTCCTTAGTTGGACTGTTGTTTCTTAGTTTCCTAGCATAGCTAAAGAAGAGGATTTATAATTATCTTTATTTACTGATGCCATCTTAAGTTCATGGTTAACATTAATGGACATGATGGTGACTTTCAGTTTCTTTGCAGTGTTTTTAATAGCCTCTTTGATGTGAGATGTTTTAAATCTGTTGGGTAACTTAAGGATTTTCTTTCTTTCGTTGTAGATATATTAATGTTCAGGTACCACCAGTGTGGTTTAATTTTTAACTTGCCATTATATGTAGATCTAGCTGACTGCTATTTTTATGCCTTAATCTAGATAGCCATGATATTTCTTAGTGTAGCTAGCTGCTGTACCTAAGTTGTAGTTAGTGCAATCATAAGAACATTTCAATATATATTATCATAGATTAGGATGAAGTTTGCATACTTGCAATCCTTGATTCAAAGATATTTCCTGTGGGACTATTACATTTTTAACTTTACTAGTGTGTTGTCAGACTGCACTGTGGAGGGGAATACTAGAGAAGCAGTGCATGAGGCAGCGTGAGGACCTTCTCAAGAATATTGTGTCCTCTGGCAAGTTTAGTTACAAGTTGCTCCAGAGAGTTTTTGTTTATTGAATCTTAGGATTTCTGGGCCTACCCTGCATTTATAGAAATGGGTGCTCTAGTTTGATGAGGAGTAGTTAAAGTCACCCAACATAACGGAATCTGTGCTGATAAGGAGATCAAGAAGTACAATAAGGAATCTTAGGTGATCATCAGGGAACATGAAGGATGTCCTTTAACAGGATATGAGATGATAATTTAATCTATCTAGAGTGACTTGAAGTTCTCTGAGTTCTGTTTGTGGGTTCCTTAGGAATGTACAGCCTGCATTTCATTGCTGGAACCTGTGTTCTGAGAGACTGCTTTTCAATCTATCTGGAAATATACAGAGCTAAGTATATATTTTTTGCTTTTAGAGTTTGTACTGTTAATTGTTGCTTGTAGTTTTTCAGATCTCTGCTGAAAGTGTTTTCCCGCCTCCCCCTATTTTCTGCTGTGTCTTCAGTTGGTATAACTGTTTTTTACAGCTTTTGTGTTATCTAACTAAAGGATCACTTGCATAAAATTAGATATGCTAGTAACAGCCTGCATTTCATTGCTGGAACCTGTGTTCTGAGAGAATGGTTTTCAATCTATCTGGAAATATACAGAGCTAAGTATATTATTTTGGTTTTAGAGTTTGTACTGTTAATTGTTGCTTATAGTTTTTCAGATCTCTGCTTAAAGTGTTTTCCCCACATCCCCCTATTTTTTGCTGTGTCTTCAGTTGGTATAACTGTTTTTTACAGCTTGTGTGTTATCTAACTCAAGGATCACTTGCATAAAATTAGACCTGTTAGTAACATACTGCATTTCATTGCTGGAACCTGTGTTCTGAGAGACTGCTTTATCTGGAAATATACAGAGCTAAGTATATTTTTTGATTTTAGAGTTTGTACTGTTAAGTGTTGCTTATAGTTTTTCAGATCTATGCAGAAAGTGATTTGTCCCATCCACCCTCCCTGTTTCTGGCTTGTAGTTTAAATTCGGTGGCTTTTGCAGTTGCCCACCCCACTGTAGATTTGATCTGGGACACTCCCCCAGTCCCATCACTTTACCACATTCTACCTAATAAACTCCTTCTGCACTTGCTTTTAGTCATTTTTAATTTCATTGCATTTTTTAAACTGTGTTTGGTCTAATATTGCTACATACTCAAGTGTGCTAGCTTGCACTGCATATGAATTGTTTTTACTGCTGTTTTAGCTACTTTTCTGTAAAAAAATACTGTAAGCCTGTTTCCTACTTTCCCTGTAACTAGTGTAGTCCAGATACAGATTTGCTGTATCCAGGACTGTATGTAAGCTTCTGAGCCCCTCAAGACTTTCTGTGTTGGAGGGAAGCCTTCTAGCTTATCAGTGGCAGTGGTAAGCACTAGGTAACCTGTCTACCACATAAGGAGTGGTTCTGGCCCAGAAACTGTAGTTATTGGCCGTTTGGGCAATCTTTTCCATCTCTCTCAACTTTCTGATTTGAAAGCCTGCATTTGCACTTGTTTCTGTCCTGTAACTCGTTTAGTGCAGATACAGATTCTTAGTTTTAGCACTTAAATGTGCTTATTTATGCTCAGCACTTGTTCAGAACTTGTAAGCACTAAATAAGCTACAAATTACTATAGCGCTCAACCTTCCTCATTACCAAGAGGAAAACAGTTTTTGTACTTACTTTTCTCACTTGCTTAGAGAAAAACAGCTCTTGTACGCACTTTCCTCAGTTATCTAGAGGAAAATATTTTTTTTTCAGGCATGTCCAAGGGTCAGCTCCCAGTGTTCTCTCCTGTCTATCTGATGAATCTGAGCATCTTGAGGCAATGCAGAAATTGCCTCATGTACACAGACAACCCTCTCCTGATATCACCCAACACTACAACCTGTGACAGATGCACTTATCTAGCCAAACTGGAGGTAAAGCTCTCTCCAATCAAGACTGAACTTGACAGTCAAGAGGAGAAGGTAAACACTTGCACCACACCACACTCATCACATAGTCTCACTAAATCTACACCACCAAAATCCACACATAGTAACACAAAAACATTCACAGAGACTCTCAATAATAATCTGTCTGAGCAACAGAGATCTCCAAAGCAGAAACGCAAGCAACCTTGATCTCCCAACACAACCCAAATGACACATAGCCTACAGACTCAGTGTGCCACTCAACCACAGCCAATAAGGTAAAACAACGTACCCAACACACTAATTATAGGTGACTCTATAATCAGGCACACTGATGTCCCACTCACCAGGCTATACAAGGAGAAGGTTACTGTCAGCTGCCTGTCGGGTGCCAGGATCTGCCACATAACCCATGCACTCAGGTCACTCCACAACAAATACAAATATGACTCTGTCATTGTCCATGTTTGTGTGAATGACCTGAGATGTACCTCCCTGGACTACATGAAAAGAGACATGGAAGAACTCTCCAATCTTGTAGCCCAGGCAGGTATGGCCCTAGCCCTAAGTAGCATTCTGCCATCGCCCATAATGATACCGCAGTACAAGGACAAAACGATTGACTTCAACAATTGGCTAAGCTTCTGGTGTCATTCTAAGGGGATCCAGTATCTGACTGTTTGGGATGACATGGTTGACAGACCACAATGCTTTGCCAGAGATGGCCTGCACCTGTCGTCTCTGGGATTCCGGATACTGGCTAAGGCTCTTGCCATCCCTATAGTGCCTTTTTTAGGCAAGGTTCAAATGACAAATTCACCACCGTAACAGGAACAGGCAAGCAAAAACTGAGGGTAATTCTACTCAATGCTAGAAGTCTAAATCTCAAAATGCACTCACGCGAGACACTCCTTAAAATGGAGAACATCAATATCTGTGCAGTGACTCTGTCCTGGTTCAAAACTCCAAAGAGCACCCCTGCACTACCAGGCTATAACTCATACCACACTTTTCGGCCATGTAACCTGGACGGAAACACCAAAGGCAGAGGTGTGTCGATATTCATTAAGGATATCCACACCTCCAGGCTAGTTGCTCAGCATAATGCATCCGAGGTTATCCAAGTGCAACTAACTCTGGGCAAAACTGCAATCCAAAATGGAGCTTGCTACAGATCCCTCACCATGACCCAGGATTCCCACTCCTCTTTTCTTTATGTACTGGAAAATATTAGGGTTCAACCAAACACCCTAATAATCGGTGACTTCAACTACCCCACCATTAATTGGGAAAACTACTCGTGTACCAACTACTTAGCTCAACGCTTTCTGGAATTCATAAACTCCAATGCCCTGGATCAACTTATCCACACCTCCACCAGGGGCAACAATATCCTAGACTTAGTCATTACCAAAATGAGTGACCGGTGTTCCACACCTGAAGTCAACTCCTCGTTGGTCCGATCTGACCATAAGCTAATCACCCTTGATATCCACCCCCCCCCCCCCATTAAGGAAACCATAATAAAAAATTTCTCCAAAGCCAACTTCATGCTTCTTAAGACAGAAGTGGTGAACTTCATGACACCCATGCAGATGGACAATACAGTTACAACTGGTGAATCCTACACAAATGCACTCTATAAGCACTTACACGAGTGCATGGATCATGCTATCCCAAACAGAACCAAGACGCTATCCTCCAAAAAAGGAAGCCAATCTGCTGGTCCCTTGCCATAAAAAAAACTGTATAATAGAAGAAAGAAACTGTTGAAAAAGACAGTCAATTCCTATGAGTGGAGGAGCTCCCTGGTCAGCCTCAGTAAGAAGCTGAGATCCCTTATAAGATCCTCCAAAGCTAGCTATGCAAACGAAATTGCCACTAATTCTAAGGACAACCACAAAGCATTCTATAGCTATGTCAAGAATCTTGATGGCAACACCCATATCTGCTCTGAGTTACAGCACAACGGCATGAAAATTACAGACCCAACTGATATTGCCAACATCCTGGCAGATGGGTTCAGTGCTAACTTTACCCCCCTCACCCGCTAAAGGGCCCATATCTATACAGGAAGAGAGCAGAGTCCCTGTAATCACAACTGCGCAGGTAAAAGCTGCACTCTTTAAAGCCAAAAACACAGCATTCATGGGACTGGACAACATCCCAGGCTGCATTTTACATGAACTTCAGAACGAACTGGCTCCCCACCTAAGCACCATGTTCAATAATAGCCTCACATCAGGCTTTGTGCCCACTGAATGGCACACAGCAACAGTTATCCCACTCCACAAAGGGGGAGCCACCACTGATCCCAGGAATTATCACCCTATTAGCCTGATGAGCCTGGTCTGCAAGGCCATGGAATGTATCATCATGGAACTCATAAACAAAGACATTGGCAACCTCCAAACTCTGGACCCCAACCAGTTCGGGTTTGTGAAAGGCATATCATGCCTCCTGAACTTGATCGACTTTTTTGAGGCAGCCACCAAAGCTGTAGATGAGGGTAAGGTGGTTCACACAGTCTATCTTGACCTCGCCAAGGCTTTTGACACCATTTCCCATTCTGGAATTATAGCTAAACTCACTAAACTAGGTATAAATCCCTGCGTCACAAGATGGGTTGCCAATTGGCTCACTGACAGAACCCACACTCACATCTGACCTCAAACCAGTGACAAGTGGAGTACCACAGGGTTCAGTCTTGGGACCTCTCCTGTTTGGTATCTACTTCTCTGAAGTACAGGCTAACACAGAAGGCCTCTGGCTAACTAAATTTGCAGATGACTGCAAACTAGGAGCCATAGTCAAGTCCCCAAATGATGTGGACATCCTACAGAAGGGCCTCACTGAGGCAGATGCCTGGTGTCAGAGCCATGGCCTCAAGCTCAATGCCAAAAAGTGCAGTGTCATCCCCTTTGGAAAAAACTCTGTACCCATGAACTACCACATAGGCAACAATCTACTTAACACAGAATGTGTGATAAGAGACCTTGGGACCCAGGTGGACAGTAGTCGCTCCTTTGATAGTCACATCGCCACAGTAGTCAGGAAGACCTCATCATAAAAGAGTTCTCATCCAAGAAAAAAGAGGTCATTGTTCCACTCTACTCGACACTCATTAGACCCATTATAGAATACAACTCCCCTTTTGGAATGTACCTCACAAGACATCTGCAGCAGCTGGAAAGGTCACAGAAGTACCTCACAAATAGGATTACTGGCCTCAAACAAATGCCCTACACTGACCGTCTCAAAAAACTCCAGCTTTACTCTGTAGCATATTGCCTACTCCAGTGATCTCTGCCTAACATATAAAGGTATGTCAAACCCAGAGCTGTTGGACATGCTACACCTAAAGAAATCCCAATCCCTCCGAGCTACACACTCTAGGGACCTAAACCTTGTCACCACAATAAACAGGACATGGTGGAGGGATAGATTCTTGTCCCAAAGACTTCCCATACTCTGGAGCAGGCTACCCATCTATGTCAAGCAAAGTTCTTCATTAGCACTCTTCAAGAAAAATCTTGATGAGTGGATGTTAAATAGGAAATACACCTCGGGGATCACTTCTGTGTCTCTGCTTGACAGTGGCATAGGAAAAAAAACTTTCTTGGGTGGCGTAAGCCAGGGAACCTTGTTGGCTAGGCTTATGTAGGCCCTTGGGCCAATAGCCTAATACCTATTTATGAACCTATGAACTAATATGGTATTTAACAGTTTCCATTGGGATGGAACACATGAAAGGCACAAAACTCTCTGAATGTCCCTCAGAGTTTTGCATCTTAAGTCATTTATCCTCACATGGACAACTACCATGTTGTAGTCATATTTGTCAGGTAAAAAGTCCCTTCTGACATCTGAGATACTGGGCTCCAAAAGAGATCTCACCATAACCCTGTCTTTGTCCAGCTTTGAGAGTGGCAAGCCAGTGTTTTTAACTATACAGTCACCTGGTACTTGAAGATGTTTGTTACTACTGTATTTAGGAGTCACAGATTTGAAATGGTTTGGGTCAAAGTGAATCCTTGCTGAAGGACTGTGTGAGAGAGAAAGATTATGATTTTCACTGAGACCTAGAGGTGTTAGTTCTGGGAGACTGTAAGGATTTTTTTACAGCCTCAGCAAAAGTCAATTTAATGTGATTTGAATATGACTGTGGTGTTGGTGCATGCTGCAAACAGAACATGTTCGTTTGTAAGAGGAAAGCTTCTAAACTAGTTAAGTATTTACACCTCTCACAGCTATAATTGGTAATATTAAGTAAGAGTTTATTATCTGTGAGCATGAGGCAGTTGGTACGTTGCCTTAGGAAACCTAGTGCTACAAGGATGGTAATAGAGGAGAAATGGGTAGGCAAACTTTCCATCTTATCCAGTGACTGGTAAGTTGAACAGAACAACCTATGGGCAGTAAAGTGAGTAAATAATAAGATAGCTTGTTTTAGAGCAGGAGTGGAAGAACAAATAAAAAAAAAGGGGCATTGTTTTTATAGGTGGGATGCACAGATTAAGTGTAGCAGGGGGGGCATAGAATAAAAAGAAAGAAATGCATGTTAAAGTGGTGTATTTGTGGTGAGGTACATAGGCTGCACTATAAAAAGGAATAAGGAGAATAATTTTAATAGCTAGTACTTCTCCATACAAACTACATGAGCTGATTGAAATATGAGAACCGCTGGAGGAAGCGTACAGATGCAGGCAGAAGCACAGATATTCACTGCATGTTACTGTGGTTGTATACATGACACGGCACTTGTGGCTTTGCACTTAAACTCCATATTTATAACAGGCAAAAAAACACAGAAAAAAAAGCTCAGTAGAGCTCAGTAGCCAATAGCAATACACGTTCCTTGTCTTTAATAGCAATCACTAGCCCGGACACCACTCTGCCTCCAGAGAGAAACAGTAAACTTAATTTCCAGCAAGGTCACAAAAATGGTATAGGTCAGTATAGCAATAGCTGTAGCTGTATATTCAATATTAAGCAAAATAAAAACAGATAAAATATTTAAATGTAACTTAAGCCAGTAGTTTGAGGCTGCAGTACAGAGTCAATCCAGTATAAATTGGTCAAAGTAGGAGAGCTTAGCTCAGCTTGTAGCTTCTTATAGAAAATAAAAGGCTACCAGAGCTAAAATGCCTTATTTAGAACAGGCAAAATACAGCAAAAAGTTGAAAAGAGCCCACTAGCCAACATCAACACACTCTTCTTCTGAATTGTAGCCACTAGCCTAGAAAGCACTTTTACTTTCTCTCTTGTCACCAGAGGAAAATAAATAGTAAAATGAATTCCCAATAATGTCACTAAAACAATTAAATGTCAATGCAGCAATAACTGCGTACGTGAAATCAGATCCAAAACAGTTAAAAATAACTTAGCCCAGTTGTTGTTGGTTACAGTATTAAGTAAATCTGATATAAATTGGTCACAATAGGAGAACTTAGATCAGCTTGTAGCTTCTTGTAGAAAAGCGAGGGGCACCTCCTGCATCCAGGAAGGTAAAACAGGTTTGAGAGGAAATAGTTTATGGTCACGCATCAATTGTCAAGATTGTTCTTAAAGACAGCTAGTGTATCCTTCTCTTTAATATGAACATGTAAATTATGCCAGAGTTAGATGGTAAGCATTGGGAGATGAATCTATCCTACTAGTGGGTTCTTTTCATTTGTTGAAGGAAATATGGAGCCTTTCAATGGGAGTTGATGACATTGTTCAATTTGTGCAGGTGAAGCAGATTGGGCAAGGTAGGGTCCTTTTTATTAAAAAAATCCACATATAGATCTTCATGTATGAATTTATACAAAACAAGGTACAGGGATAGAAGTTCAAGCCTGTCTTGCTAGTTGGGGGTCTTTAGACCTGTGATATCTTTTGTTTAGTCAGTATCTTCAGGAGTCTTTATAGCTGTGTGATACATTTAGATAGATTCATGCCAAAAGCACATTGTATTATATATTGGTCTGATATGCCTACAGAGAGAGGCATGCTAACTTCTTTAGACCAAAATGAGATGCCTTTCTATATTAGTTATGCCAGGCAGAAGAATTTCCTCACCACTTTTGAAACATAGTGGTTAAAGTATGGGGAGTTGTCTATGAAGGTACCTAAATATCTGATGGCTGAATCAATCTGAAGGGGAGTGCCATCTATACTGTATGTCACAGAAATGTTACAGCTGCTAAATATGACAATATTGGACCTTTCTGTATTGTCATTATCTTTACACCAGGGATTTGAATGGTCTAGTTCCTTCTGTAGTGTGACAGTATCAAAATTGGAGTGAGCAACACCCAGATTAAAGTCATCAGCAAACATAATTAGCCAAAGGTCCAGGCTTGCAGCTTGGTGATGGTGGTACACATAGCATATTTATTATCTGGTAAACAGATTGGCCCTCATACTGATTTCAACCATAAGCTAAACCCGAAGTGGAAAGGCAGATACAATATATGCAAACAGTTTTGAGTAGCCAAGCAACTAGCATACATATAAGGGAAAAACTTGATGTAAACCCCCCACAAAAAATGGAAAAGCATGCAAGCTCCTCATATACACTGATAAAAAGTTAGATTTGAATCATGAATCACTGGGGTGGCAGAGACCTCACCACTGAACTACCCCAAAATGATGAAATAATTACCAGTAAAGGAGAGCTGCTGAGTGTAAATGAACATCGAGCATACTGCAGGGTTTCTGTTCTGGAACTATCATACATCTTATCTTAACTCTTACAGCTCAGCTAAGACATTATGTGTAAAAAGAACACTGTAAATTGTGACTTTTATTGTAATATTCAAGCAAAGAAAGCACAGAATGCTACACTTTGTCAGTAATATCAGGTGAAGACGTTAGGTTTGTCATAGTGTTTAAGGTCTTCACCTCATACACAGAAAGTACAGAATTTGATTCTGACCTCACTATGTTTAAAATGGCCTTTCTGGGCAGTTAGCCTTGTATTCATCTATGACCCTGTTAAGTCGTTTAATTGCAAAGATCTCTTTTAGCAAACATTAAAGGGTGATACTAAATCATTTTGAAATATATTATAAACTGAAACAGGGAAAGTTATATTATACTTTCTGACAAGGACTGCCACCAACAGGGATGAATGCTGAGCTCGTAGGACATGGGCAACAGCAATTCCTGCACCTCCCAACTTCTTAGTGCAGAAAATCTCGACAAAGCCTAAAATAATGATGGGACAAAGGCTCAAAAATAGGGGCAGATTTTAAATATTGCTATAATAAATTTAGAACTTTGCTAAAACAACAGGATTTGTGTTAGCATGCATTTTTGAAACTCAAATGTATATCACTATTTACTGACTTTAATCCTTAGTAATTTGCCAGAAAAACAAATTTTATGAGGAACAGATCAAAAATATGATGCAAAACAATCTAGATATTTTATGAAAATCTGGACAGTTGAGAGGTATAAACAGCAGTACATAAATTCATAGCAATTGCACTGCTATCATTCATATCATGGGTATTTAGAGACTTTATTGTATTCACTGATTGCTTATCATAAACATCATATTCAATTTTTTTGGCTTCAGGCTTGTGTTCAGGAATTGTACTATGAATCATTTTGAAGCTGGTAAACGACACCAGCTAATACTTAAGTAGTGATTTATTTTCTGTCCTTCACCTTTCATAATTATATGCAGTACTGTTCAAAGCAAATTCTGAAAAATCTGAAATGTACTCCCAAGTGATTATGGGCATGGAACATACAGTAGTCAAGAGTTTCAGAGCTGTGAATCACAAAGTTCTGAGAAGACATATAAGAATGTAGGGGATAATTATTATTGATCGTTTGTGACCAAACTGCCTTCTGCATAAGGGTGTGTCAGATGCCTTTCAGCCACAGACCTATTTTCAGTGCCATTTGCATATTTTTTATCAGAATTGTACGAGTCCCATTTCCCTTAGAGGAAGGTTTGGAATTATAATATTATCGTCTCTTATAGGTGTAAATTGTTTTTAAGTTAGAAAAAAAAAACATTTCTATGTGCAGTTTGAAAAGTATTTGATGTTTTACTTCCAGAATTCTATAATCTGATGTCCTTTGTAATGCTGTTTTTTGCTAATGTTTTCTTTGCCATACAGTAACATGAAAGTGCACATTGAAAATGTATATTTCAGAATGTGCTCTGTAGTGCTATAAGCATAACAGATGATCAGTACCATTTGAAATCTCCTGAAAAACGTGCAGGTCACAATGTCAACTTTGGATTTAACATGTAGAATTGCTGTGTCTGCCCTAGGCCTGTCCTTTGGTACCCAAGCCAAAGCCTCCACTTAGCTGGCATAGCCTGACCTTCCTGTAGTTCTATTTACAGAAGCAGAGCCAGATATATTAAACACATTTCATTGTTATTGGATGGACCTAACAAACAAATCACACAAAAGAGAAAATTAATCATTTGCTTTTTTCTTTCAGTAATACTGTGCTGTGTCTCATCTCTGCAGTAATGTTTGTGTGCATGACTGCAGTGTTGACATTACTGTTCGTCCTGTATGCTCTTAAAGACGTATCAGTACTTTCACTGCTCTAACATGCAATAAATTAACATTCACACACACACACACACACACACACACACACACACACACACACACACACACTACTACTACTACTACTCATCCCTACAATTATAGGATTCTAATCTTAAAATGATTAGTCTAGCAACATGAAATATGTCATTGCATCTTGATAGAAGTGCCCTGCTGTGTCATGTACCTGTGAATCCTGTGAATACAATATACTATATTTGGCTTTTATAAGGCCTTGTAGTTCCTTGCAATTAAGTCTGACACCCCTTGAAGTAACACAGATAACTGGGGCTCCCAGTCCCTTAGTATCATCTAATTTTATTCAGTATAGCAGAACAGTACATTCATAGATTCATGGATTTTTACTAGGCTAACAACCCGGGGGACCTTTCTAAGCCTAGCCAAGTTTTCCCAAAAGAATAATGATGTCCTGTATCCAAATAGGACATTGAGGGCCAGGCATTTATAAGCCACCTCTGCCTATAAGGGACTTGGGTGCCAGGCCCGGTGCAAATTTCCTATTCCCTATCCACTGTTCTAGGTTGTACTTTATCTGGGTAATAGACAAACTGAGCTTCACGTGGATGGGAAGCCTTTTCCATAAGAGGGGCAGTCTCTGGGACACGTATCTGTCTGTCTGTCTGGCATGTTCTGTTTAAGTCACAGACAAAATTCAGGTCCCTAGACCTTCTATTTCTGGTACTGTTTGACTTACAAATTTTTAAGAGATTCATAAGTATGGGATTTGCGGATGCCTTGTAAGCCAGGCATAAATTGCCCCTCTACAATCCATAGGAAACTGAGTAGAGGGAAAGGGTTTTAAGGCACTCTGCATGAGGCAGGTTTGTTACATTTTGATTTCTTTTTGTAAGGAACCTCTGAGGTCGCTCTAGTTGCTGCATATACCTGGTCAGGTACATATCAAAGGAAGCATTGTACTCTATGGTTGATCTGATAAGGGTGGAGTACAGTGGGATAATGACCTCTTTGGACCTAGATGTCATGCTCTTACTTATAAGTTCTGCAACATAAAAGGATTTCCTCACCACTGAGGCCATGTTTTGGTCAAAGGTAAGGCTGCTGTCTATGTGCATACCCAGATCCCTGACCACTGGGTTGACTGTTAGAGACGTATTATCAACATTGTAATTAGCTGGGATGGTTGACTTCCCAAAAGGTACAAATATGCATTTCTTAGCATTGGTTCATAGGTTCATAGGGTGGTACTAGGCTATCGGCCCTAGGGACTATACAAGCCTAGCCATAACAATTCTCTGGATATTTCTTCCCTCAATATTTACTTCCCTGGACCCCTGTCTATAAGGGCGACTGACGTGATCCCCGAGTTGAATTTCCTATATAGGCATTTTTGATTACAACTTTGAACTTCCATTTCTTCCTTTTAACATTGCAGTGAGAGCGTGACTTTCTTCCGCAGGATCGGCAGCCTTGTAGTGTTTCAAGAGTAAGTTATACTCATAGTACTGTTGCATATATCTATCTATGGGAACACAGCAAGACAGCAATATGGTAGGGAGATTTTATTATTGTGTTACTATTCTATGCATATGTTCTTCGCATGTGTAATACTGAGTGGAGTACTTACTACATGTAATGGAAGAAGTATGCTGTCAGCAACAGTATACATGTAGTCCCAACATATATATCTGCATTTAGCTGCCTAACAGACACTGCAGCAAGAATTCACGTGTTCATCATAATCACACTTAGGAAGTTATCTGCTGTCTTCTTGTTATATTTGTGACCTCATTGGAGTCCTATTACTTTCCAAGTGAACCTACACCTGCCTGCAGGTGTACTGAGAATGTGTCCATGACTAAACCTGTATGCTGTCAAACCAAGGACCTAGCTAAGTTCAGACAGTGGCATTTGTAACATGGATTGTAATCAATAGTGTAGTATTGCAGGGGGCCAGTATATTGTAGCCTATTCTATGTTTTTTTGGGGGGGTACCCATAATACACATGTGGCACAAAACTTGTCCATGATTATCCAGTATGCGCATGCTACTGCCTGCCTGCTAAAATAGAGCAAGGTCACTTATCTCCTGCCACACAGGCACCCCATAGGTATCATCAGTGTAGGCATATAGCAAGTTATGGTGTGGGTGGTCTCATATACTGTTTCTTTTTTGTTCACACCAGAATGCCTAGCCATGACAGGCAACAGAAGTGCAAGTTCTCCAATGCAGAAAATAAGATTTTGTGGCAGGCCTTCCTTTTCCATGGTTGGTGGAGGATCAGCCATGATAAA
The DNA here is from genome assembly GCF_019279795.1 of Protopterus annectens. Classification (NCBI taxonomy): domain Eukaryota; kingdom Metazoa; phylum Chordata; order Ceratodontiformes; family Protopteridae; genus Protopterus; species Protopterus annectens. Next base: position 1,866,049,917 of record NC_056728.1, on the reverse strand, counting down.
TCTAACTGGCCTTTTTGTCTGGTTAGACTTGGTGAATGACATCAGTGTTGTTGGAGGCCAGTATAGGAATGACAAGCAAGTGAGATGCTTGGCCACTGACATAATAGGTGCCACTAAAGCTTGTGCTTCATGCCTGGCACTGAAAGAAACAACAACTGGAGGTAGTAAGTTGGCCACACCACCATTATCAGAGACAGAAAATACCACAGATTTTGACCAGTGAAAAAGAAAAAGAATGAAGCCTGGAGTGGAATATAAATTATACTACACTCTTTATTAAGAAAAAATAATAAAACCATTACATGGTTCATGCCTGTTCCTCACTCCCCTCTGCCTCATTGAAGCTGATCTCCAATTGGCCAATTGGGATACTGTTGGTACTATCCTGGCCCCTTCTGTTGGCGATTCCTCAGCTGTATGGACCTCCTCGGTATAGGAGAGCCTAAAGGGTCACTAGTATGAGAAGAAATAGGGTTATCACAAACGACATTGACCACAGCATGGTCGTCCTCAGCACTAGTAAAATCACTCAAACCATTATCATCTGCCAGTGGATGAGAGGGAGGGGGGAAGGGATAGCTTTCCCACGTTCATACTCCCTTTTGTCCATACGCAATTTTTTAACTTTCTGCTCATAACATCAGAAATAACTGTGTCTATTTTTAAAAACACATTGCTATAGTCCTCCATTTTGACTTCAAAAAGCAAGTCCAAAGTAATAATGTGCTCTAATTTGGTAATAGTATCCAATAACAAATCCATTTTCCTAGAATTATCCTTAACTAAAACCTCCATCAACTTACAACCATGTCTATTAAACATGTCCAAAAGTTCCCAATGTAAGTCAGAAACGCTACCAGTCCTTTGGAAAACTTCAATGAATGCAGACCTTTAGAGATGCGTTGAACTTTGATTCACTCATGTAGATAACTATTCTCACAGTGCAGTTTCCTGTACTTTAAAATGTTTTTATGAAGTAATTGAAGTTGAGAGTCAAAAGATCCAAAAGGGACAAAAGAATTACCAGAAACAAAAAACATAAAAGTATTCTGGCACCACATTGACTAAAGAGACCAGTGATTGTATATATTTATTGAATAAACTGAGTGAGTAAAAACTTTCACTTCACAAGGCTCCTTCAGGCAAATGACCAAAAAAACTATATTACAGCATTTAAATGGTAAAGACAAATAAAACAATTAAAATCATATGACATAAAAATCTAACATTTAAAGTGACAGCCATCTAATTTTATTTCTTAAATCTTTTAAAATCGGGTTCACTATAAAAGTTTCATTAAGCTTTGGGGGGATATGTGCTCTAAAATGAGCTATCCATCTGTTTAATTGTTTTTCTGTTTCATTCAATAGATCACCCCCTCTAATATTATCATTAATAGTTTGCAATATTAAAAACTTAAAAGAGTGTGTGCTATGTCCTTCAATGTGTTTATATAAGCCTTTAGTATCTTTAATATTACATGTGCCATAAGTATTAATAACAAAATCTTGTTTGTTAATAGGATGGTTAAAAGACTTATCAAAAATGTAATATGATTACAAAAATGACAAGCATTACATTTATATGTTCCTACTTTAGTACTAATAAGCTTATTGACATGTATATATATATATATATATATATATATATATATATATATATATATATATATATATATTTTTTTTTTTTTTTTGTTCTTTGTAACATAATCAATTTTTCAAGTTACTGGAGCATTTGTATGTAAAAGAAACATGTTGTATCATAATATTCTTGAAACATGGTATGTGTTGGACCATAAACCAATGTTTCAGAATAATTTCTTTATCTTTACGTGTATTTCTATCATATGTTAAAATACATCTGGGTTTTGAATGATGCTCATTTTCAGCTTTATCTATAGTTTTGTTATTTCTAAATGACACATACCTTTCTGTAGTGATATTATTATTCCTGGTTAACATTTCCTTTTCAGTAAATATCAGTTTTGCTATATTATTTCTATTAGACTGTACTTCTTTCTCCATCTGTGCAATATCAGTCTTATTGCACCCTCTTTGTGTGAAATCTTTAACTAGAGTATCTAACTGCACACGCATAATTTCATCTTTAGTGTTCACTCTAGCTGCACGTAGCAGCTGGTTCTTAACTATATTCTTAAAAATATTTGGTGGGTACATACTGGTTTTATGGAGATAAGTGTTATTTTTTATTTGCTTTTTATATAACATAGTTTCAATATTTCCTGCAACTGTCTTTATAAGTTTTATATATAAAAATTAATTTTTGAAAAGTGAATTATATTTTTAAATCTAAGAAAATCTGTAGAAGTATATATATATATATATATATATATATATATATATATATATATATATATATATATATATAAAATCTTCAAACTGTAACAAAGAACCATTCCAAATAAGAAATAAATCATCCACAAAATATTTATAATAAATAATATTCTCAAAATGCTTATTGTTAGTTGATAGAATAAACTCTAGTTCTCGCTTATTCATAACTGTTTGTCATTGGAGTGCCCATCGCTACTCCCTTCACTTGTTTATAAAAAACTGTCATGAAATAGGAACACATTGTTACCTAGAACAACTTCAATTTGATTACATTAAGTATTAATACCAGATGTTTTATATGTTGAATGTGAGATTATAAACATACATATTCAATGCCCAGCTCATTGGGTATAGAGGAAAATAATGCATCTACATCCACGGTAATAAAATATGCATCAACAATGTTTTTTAATCCTTTGCCCATTCATAAAGTTGTTCTAAGAACTGTGTAGTGTCTTTAATAATTGGGGTGGATTGACTTAAAACAAATTTTAACCCATTTTCAATATATTTGTAAATAGGCTCGGTAATCCAACCATTAGCATAAACTATCAGTCTTAGCAGTGGTTCTGAAATAGGTTTATGCAGCATTGGTATACCACAGACCTCACTGCTGTCACACTACCCTCATACATATCCTGTACCACTCTTACATACTTCTCTGACACTCCCAACTTCCTCATACAATACCACAACTCCTCTCTAGGCACCCTGTCATATGCTTTCTCTAAGTCCACAAAGACACAATGCAACTCCTTCTGACCTTCTCTGTACTTCTCCATCAACACTGTCAGAGCAAATGTCGCATCTGTAGTGCTCTTTCATGGCATGAAACCATACTGCTGATCGCTAATTGTCACCTCCTTTCTTAACCTAACTTCCACTACTCTTTCCCATAACTTCATGCTGTTACTGATCACTTTAATCACTCTGTAGTTACTACAGCTCTGCACATCACCCTTATTCTTAAAAATCGGTACCAAAACACTTTTTCTCCATTACTCAGGCATCCTCTCACTTTCCAAGATTTCATTAAACAATCTAGTTAAAAACTCCACTGCCATTTCACCTAAACACCTCCATGCTTCCACAGGTATGTCATCTGGACCAACAGCCTTTCCGTTCTTCATCCTCTTCATAGCTATCCTTACTTTCTCCTTGCTAATCCACTGCACTTCATGATTCACTATCCTCACATCATCCAGCCTTCTCTCCCTCTCATTCTCTTCATTCATCAGCCCCTCAAAGTACTCTTTCCATCTGCACAACACACTGTCCTCGCTTGTGAGTATGTTTCCCTCATCCTTTATCACCCTTACCTGCTGCACATCTTTACTAGCTCGGTCCCTCTGTCTAGCCAATTGGTACATCAGGAAGGGTATCCGACGTAAAATTTTGCCAAATCATACATGCGGACAACAGTATATTTGTTGATTTAATAACAGTCAGTATTCAAAGTTAAACTTCTAATAGCATTTTGCTGTTCAGGTTTAAGTTACAAAATTTATGCTTATATGCACCCATTAAACTCTTATACAAATCATTCTCAACTGCCTTTTCATATGCAGAAATAAGAGAGCTGGTAACTGGAGTAAACATACTTTTTGTTTTGTTACTCATTTCACTATATGAATCATTGAAACTAAACAGCACTTTAAGATTTAAGTTTCTAACAGGCATTTTAAATTCAGATATAATATCTGAAATGTCTCTTGAATAGGCAGAAATAAAGGTTAAACCTTTTTCAGAAGTGCAAGCCCATTTTCACTGAGTTTATATTTTGATTAGTTAAAAATAGTACCATTCATTTCTTTGTTTGACTCTGTGTTTGTGGCCTGTGTTCCAACTGCCTGCTTCTGCTGTGACATAGATTTTTGCTTCTGTTTCATTTTCCCTTTGGTATTTTATATGGCTCCTTCATTAATGTAGAAAATCCAATGGGTCAAGTGCATATACTATGTTAGAATCAACAAACTTGCAAACAACTGAGACATGCTGTTCTTGTGAGTGTAATGGTGTGTCTGAACTATGCTCAACAGACTTCCTGTTCATTAGGGGCTGGGCCCGCATGTTACTAGAGTCCTTATCGGTTTCCTTTCATTCCTCTTCTTGCGAAATCGCTCGTCCCAATTGGACCTAACAAAACCTCTGCCTGATTTGAAATCTCTGAAGTCTCTCATTAATTTTCACTTTTTGGTTTCTATTAAACAACTTTCAAAGACTGATAACCTGTATATAGGTTTAGCAAGCAATACAGGATGGGAATTTATTTCAATGTTCATCACAAGATCATTGTACAGCTGAAAAATCAGATAAAATTTGAGCTGGTGTTTGTGGTAGATTGCCATTTCTGATGACATGGTGGTGATAATAGCCCAAAACTAGTAACAGAAAACACCACAGATTCAGACCAATTAAAAAGAAAAAGAATGAAGTCAGGAGCTGAATAACAACGATGCTACACTCTTTATTAAGAAAAAATACTAAATAATACAAGTTTAGCATTTCTCTTGTTACTATGGATAATAGCTCTAATGTCATTTTCACACCAGCTCAAGTTTTGTCTGTTTTTTCCTCTTCTATGGGGAATTTCACTTTGCTTATATAACAATTTTCCCAGCAGATGGCTAATTTGGACAAACTTTTTATAAAGTCTCAAGGACCTTTGGCTCAAAGCATTAGTGAAGAGCTGTTCCCTTATGGCATTACTCCTACTCAGCATTCACCACTCAATGTTGTCAATCACCAGGCTGAAACCAATGGGCTGCTTCTTCTATGACAGTCAACTGGGCAGCAGCTTTGGGATCTAGTTCACAATAAGTGTACCATTCCCACAGGACTGGTAAGTGGTTCTGACTTACATTCAGAATTTTAGAGATGTTTAATTGACATAGTTGTGAGATGATGGAGGTTTTAGTTAAGCATAATTCCAGGAAAATTGATTTATTATTAGATACTATTACCAAATTAAACCAAAGTATTAGTTCGGACTCACTTTTTGAAGTTGAAGGGAGAACTAAAACAATGTGTTTTTGAAAATAGACAAAGTTATTTCCAATGTTAAGAACAAAAAGTTTAAAAAATTGCTTAGGGACAAAAAGGAGTATGAAAGTAGAAAGCTCATCCCCCCTCCCTCTTCTCCACTGGCTGATGATATTGGTTTGAATGATTTTACTAGTGCTGAGGACAATCACGGTGTGGTTAGTAGAGTTCATGATGACCCTGTTTCTTCTCATGCAAGTGACCCTTTAGGTTCTCCTTTACTGAGGAGATCTGAATGACTGAGAAATCACCAGCAGAGGGGGCCAGGGCAGTACCAACAAAATCCCAAATGGAGGAGCACCTCAACGAGGCAGAGGGGAGTGAGGATCAGGAGAGAACCATACAATTGATAGACAAATGTACTGTAGTGTCTAACACAAAATGTGATTTTAAAATTTACTATTTCAGCAATGTATGTGTCTCTAGGGATTGGTCTGATTTATTTAGTAAAGGTTTAACTTTTGTTCCACCTAGGAGGTCCAGAGTGGATGATGTGATGACTAATTTTCAATTATTTACCAGGAAGCTTAATTTAAGTTTTTACTTTGATCAGAAGAATTATGATTTGCCTCCTCCCCAGAGTTGTACAAGCTTAGTTCCTTTAACTCCCAATGCATGTAATTATTTTAGTGTTTGAAAAAAATCTGTGAAAATGAGATTAGAGCTATTATCCATAGTAACAAGAGGAAAGCTAAACCAGTATTATTATTATTTTTTCTTAATAAAGAGTTTAGTATCATTTTTATTCCACGCCCAGCTTCATTCCTTTTCTTTTTTACCTTTATCAGAGAAGGAGTTGACTGCCTTTCTGTATAAGGATTATGGTCTCAAAATTCCACAGTGGGGACTTAGATCAAGGTGCTGAGCTAGCCTAGCCACCAAGAACATCAATTGGATGAGCCGCAGGTGGGAATGTTTTGACAGCATCAGGTATCTGCATATTGGATAAATGTGTGGTTTAGTATAGATTAAAAGCAATATCACCTCTTCTCACAAGAACATTGGGGCTTTATATTCAAAGACCACCTGCACAATGTCAAGTAGTATTCTGCTATATCACTAAACAAAATAATATTCACTCATTTGCTAGGATTCAGGTACTGCTTAGCAGGTAAAGTATAATCAGGCTTCTGTACTGTGGATATTTCTACTGCCTGATGTCAGAGATGAATCAGGCTCTCATGAAGATGATGGTAGCCAAAGTTTGGCATGATCAGGGGTCACAGTGTCAGTGTTGAATGTGGGAAATGTAATATGCACATCCCCAACACAATCCATGTGCATAGCCTCTGTGCCTGTGGAGCTCATCCCAGACACAAAGGAGGACCACACCTCTCAACTGTACCAAATACCTCGGTAAATACCGTTTTTGAGGGCAAAATATTGGGGTGCCTCGATTTCCCAAGTGGTCCCTTTAATTACCAAATTTCCCAGTTGTTTTTTTCAAAAAAAATTTTTTTGGACGAATTTCTTGCTAACATCATCACGTCCAGGATGTGTGTGATGACATCAGCTTCGCAAGGCAGACTGCCAGCTTGTCAGAATCCAGTTGAGGGGGTGTGTAATCTCTCTGTTTATCTTTTCTTCCATAGGTAATGTGGTTGCAACAGTCAGGAGATCAGAATAAACGAACAGAGTGCTGGAGAGAACAACTGTCTTGAGTCCCGAGCAGGCACTCTAGGCAGCTGTTTTTTGTTTTAAATTAATAAGCTCAGCAACTGCTGAGCCTTGGCCATTCCTTAAATTAATTTAAGTGCAGAAGTCGAGCGAGCTGCAGATTTGGACCAGTCTTCTTTTCTTGAATCTCGACTCTTCAGACAGTGGAGTGCACATTGCACAGGCAACAGAACAGAGAAGCAGCAAATTGCAATGAAGAAATGTATATTGACCGGTACCAGTTCTTCCCCCGGCTCCTCCAGGCAAGGAAAAAAAAGAAAAAACAACCAGCGACTTGCCAACTTCACATTTATTCCTAGTGTAATTTGGAAATTAATAAAAAAAAAAAAAACTGTATGCATAGCTTAATTTGTCTTTAGCTTGTCAGATTAGTTATGTGGGTGATGCAATCATGCGAGAAGGTTAGAATCCTACTGATTGGATCTTCAAAAGAAGAGATTGCACTGAGTTTATAATTGTTTTTTGATAGTATGCACCCTAGGTTTATATACCACAACATAGTAAGGGGCCAATACATGAGGGGTTTCATGACTATGTACGCAGAATGATGACTTTAATCAAAACATAGAGAAGATGACGGATCATTTTTCCAAGAGGGGTTAATTGAGCAGCATTTTAACCCAGAACAAAGAGCGAGTTATGAATGAGAGGAGAGATTTTGCTGCCCCATACTTTTCAAGACATAATACCAGCAATATAGTGTCTAGTACTAGGACATCTAAGCTTAGATTTGGCTTGAAATATACCAGAGATGTAGGAGCTGTATGCAATATAATATGTAAGAATTTGGGGGGTACTCACGAGTGATAATAAAACAACAAAATTAGTTGGAAACAGCCTCTCCTTTTCATGCAAGAATTGTTTCAGCCTGAAGAGGCAGCTATGTGCTGGACGCCCGTTTAGTATGGGGGGTGGGCATCAACAATCCAACAGAATGGGCACCTTCAGATACCGACATTGTACGGCATGCACTTATATATCCCAAGAACAAGTATTTGAACATCCTTGGTTAAGCTCTACTTTTTATCCCAAATTTTATCCAGACTGCAGCACTGAGAATATTATATATTTAGCAACCTGCAGATCCTGTTAGGATTTTTATGTTGGTAAATCCAACAAGAGATTGAAAGACATAATATTTGGTCATTCCTATGATAATAGAAAAGGCAATATTAAAAATGCCTTAGCCAAACACATTAAAGAAAATGAAGGTCATGAGTTTGTTTTTAGAGTACTTCAGATTGTTCCTGGTAGTGCTAGGGCGGTGATTTGATAAACTACACTGAATCTATGGAACTTAAATGGATTTTAAGGCTTCAAGCTGACAAACATCCTGGCTTGAATAGATGTGTCTCTTTAAGACCTGTACTAAGGGGAAGAAAATTGATGTAATGATGTAATTGATCAGGAGGGTCTATGTAATTACCACTTAAGTATTTTTAAATGATGTAGTGATGTTTATTTTTTAGAACTGAAGAAGCGTCAGTTGCCCAATGCGAAAGCGCTCATCTGTTTTATTATTTTAATAAAAGTGTTTGTATCTGCAAGCTGTGATGGTCCTGCCATTATTGTTTTATGTTTTGTGAAGTGCTGAGCTAAGAAAGCAAATAAGTACTTTGGTTAGAAAAGAAATTAAAATACCAAACAGCAGCAATTTGTAAATAAAAATCTTACTTTCAGAAAGTTTTGGGCTGCACTACCTTGAAGTTTGTTCTTTTATTTTTAAAATTAGTACTGCTAGTGGGTATTGGTGCAGCACTTTCATGCGAATGATGTGTGTGTGTGTGTGTGTGTGTGTGTGTGTGTGTGTGTGTGTGTGTGTGTGTGTGTGTGTGTGTGTGTGTGTGTGTGTGTGTGTGACAGATTTTTACCTCATATTTTGGATCTGTTGTTCCTCATAAAATTAGTGGTTTTCTGGATTGTTGTGGCAAATCAGTACAACAAATTTACTAAATAATGACAGCAATTTGTGATCAGACTACATTTCTTTAAGAAAATATATGGTAGCACCAAACCTTTTATTCTAAGAACGTTCTAAGTTTCTAAGAGCAATATTTAAAATGTGACCTTTCCTATTTTTGGGGCTTTCTCCCCCATTACTTTTGCCTTTGTCCAGATTTTTTTGTACTAACAGGCTGATAGCTATGCCTTTTAGTCACTTTGTGGCCCACTGATGATACAAGTGTTTATTTTATTCAGATAATATGGCAACAGTAGTTCAGTGTGGTACAGATGCTTTAGCAAGGTCTAAAATTGTGTTCTACTGATAGACCACAGTCTACAACATCAAGAACATTAGTAAAAAGAACTTAATCATATGTAATGTACATGATCTCCCTGTTAGACTCTCTTGGTTTATGTCATGTGTGGTGTAATTGTGTGTCTGCAGTTTAGTAGTACCCTTTCCAAGCATTTATCCAATGTACACTTCAAACGTATAGGCCTGTAGTTTTCCCTACACCTGATATCACCTCCTTTGTGCAGTCGAATAATATTAGCAAGCTTTCCAACATTTAATGCATTTAATTGTCTCTTTATGATTTTCATTTTATCATTTTTTTTTGTGATGGCATCTAGAATTAATCCAGTGGCTAGTACAATTAAAGCTGGAGTCATTGGGCGGCCTTGTTGTATCCCTGATATTTGTTGAAAATACTGAACATTTTATTCATTTGGACTGGCATGTAAACATTTTATTTCTAATGGTATATCTGTTTTTACTAATGTAGTAGGTGTTTTAAAGGCTTTGTATGTATCTACTTCCCATGATTCTAAGTTGTCTTGGTAACAATTCATGTTTTGGCACACTGTCTTAAAATGTTTCATGTCACTTGTTTTACTGTTGTCATCTTGCACAAAACTATATTGATAAAGGCAACAGCTATTTCATTAAACATTGTATATATTTGCTATCTGCCCATACTTTTGTCGGAATTTAATTGGATTAGGTCTTTTAAACTGTTTTTTGTTTACACTTGATTGTTGTAATCATTTGATAGTAATTTGCTTTTTTTTAATTTTAAAATAAACTTTTCAGCTTAAATGTTTGGGTGGTTCACAATTTTTTATTAAATTTCCTATGTCGATTTAAGGATATATGGTGGTGTATTTATTGTGGAAAGAAATACATAACTCTGTTGAAAGATAGTCTTCATCCAGACTGGGGCTTTGTTCTTAACCTGTTTATACCTTCCTGATACCCAATTTTAATTTAGAAGGAACTTTGTCAAGTTCTCTTTAATCCATCTGTATTTGTGACCTCAGGGCAACAACAGAGAAACGTAAAAATAAGACATATTTCATGAGAGAAGCTTTACTAAGACCATATTTGTAAACTTAAGACTGCAAAATCTAAAAGTAGTTCAAACCGGAGGCAATTTCAAGGAAAGCATTATTTTCCCTTCTCTCCATTCATTCTGTACCATTGATGTAAACAGTTGGGTTGGGTTTAAATATGCATATAGATATTTAAGAGGAGATCGTATTCAGGTATATAGGGCATTTAGAGACAAGTACCTCTGGGAATGTTTGGTGTTATCAAAAAGTAGCAGACAATCTTCAGACAACTTATGTAGAACATTCTATAGGAATAAGAAGTGTACTAATTAGTTCTCTGAGAAAATAGCTGATCCATGGTATAGACCATCAAACTACATTAAAGCAAGTACGAGTTTAGATATTTTTAAGAACAGCCTGGACACTTATTATGGGAATAGGTTCATAGGTTCATAGATAGGTACTAGGCTATTGGCCCTAGGGCCTATATAAGCCTAGCCAAATGGTACCCTGGCTTTCGCCACCCAAGAAAATTATTTTTCTGTGCCTCTGTCGAGCAGAGCCACAGAAGTGATCCTCAGGGTGAATTTTCTATCTCCCATCCAATTATTAAGATTTTTCTTGAAGAGTGCTAATAAGGAGCTTTGTTTGATATAGCTAGGTAGTGTTTGTTCCAGAGTATGGGAAGTCTCTGGGACAGGAATCTATCCCTCCAGCATGTTCGGTTTATTGTGGTGACAAGGTTTAGGTCCCTAGAGCATGTAGCTCTGAGGGATTGGGATTTATTTAAGTGGAGCATGTCCAATAGCTCTGGCTTTGACATAGCTTTGTATGTTAGGCAGAGATTGCCTCTGAGTAGGCGATATGCGACAGAGTAAAGCTGGAGTTTTTTTAAAACGGTCTGCGTAGGGCATCTGTTTGAGGCCGGTAATCCTCTCTGTGAGGTATTTCTGTGGCCTTTCCAGTGGTTGTAGATGTCTTGTGAGGTACATAACAAAAGGGGCATTGTACTCTATAATGGGTCTAATGAGTGATGAGTAGAGGGGAACAATTGCCTCTTTTTTCCTGGATGAGAAACCTTTTGTGATGAGGTGTGCCACGTAGAAGGATTTCCTGACTACTGTGGCAATGTGATTATCAAAGGAGAGACTACTGTCTACCTGTGTCCCAAGGTCTCTTATCACACTTTCGGTGTTAAGTAGACTACCGCCTATGTGGTAGTTCATGGGTACAGAGTTTTTTTACCAAAAGGGATGACAATGCACTTTTTGGCATTGAGCTTGAGGCCATGGTTTTGACACCAGGCATCTGTCTCGGTGAGGCCCTTTTGTAGGATGTCCATATCATTAGGAGTTTTGATTATGGCTCCTAGTTTGCAGTCATCTGCAAACTTTGTTAGCCAAAGACCTTCTGTGTTAGCCTGTACTTCAGAGAAGTAGATACCCTGTGGTACTCCACTTGTCACTGGTCTGAAGTTGGATTTAGAGTCTGCTACTTTCACAGTGTGGGTTCTGTCAGTGAGCCAGTTGGCAACCCATCTTGTGACATAGGGATTTATACCTAGTTTAGTGAGTTTATCTATAATTCCAGAGTGGGGGATGGTGTTGAAAGCCTTGGCGAGATCTAGATAGGCTGTGTGAACCACCTTACCCTCATCTACGGCTTTGGTGACCGCTTCAAAGAAGTCTATCAGGTTTAGGAAACATGATCTGCCTTTTACAAACCCAGATTGGGTAGGTTCCAGAGTTTGGAGATTACCAATGTCATTGTTTATAAGTTCCATGATGATACGTTCCATAGCCTTGCAGGCGAGGCTCATCAGGCTAATGGGGCAGTAGTTCCCGGGCTCCCTGGTGGCTCCCCCTTTGTGGAGTGGGATAACTGTTGCTGTGCACCATTCAGTGGGCACAAAGCCTGAGATGAAGCTATGATTGAACATGGTACTTAGGTGGGGTGCCAGTTCATTCTGTAGTTTGTGTAGAATGCAGCCTGGGATGTTGGCAGGTCCCATGGATGCTGTGTTCCTGGCTTTGGAGAGTGTGTTTTTTACCTGTGCAGCCATGGTTACAGGAACTTTGCATTCTTCCGGTATAGAGATGGGCCCTTTAGGGGTTGAGAGAAGGGTAAAGTTAGCACTGAACCTATCTGCCAGGATATTGGCAATATCAGTTGGTTCTGTATATTTAGTGCCATTGTGCTTTAACTCAGAGCAGATCTAAGTATTGCCATTGAGATTCTTGACATAGCTATAGAATGCTTTGTGGTTGTCTTTAGAATCAGTGGCAATTTTGTTTTCATAACTAGCTTTGAATGATTTTATGAGGGATCTCAGCTTCTTACTGAGGCTGACCAGGGAGTTCCTCCAATCATGGGATTTTACTCTTTTTTGCAACAGTTTCTTTCTTCTGTTGTAGAGTTTGTTTATGGCAGGGGACCACCAGATTGGCTTCCTTTTTTTGGAGGATAGCATCTTGGTTCTGTTAGGGATTGCACGATCCATGCACTCGTGTAAGTGCTTATAAAGTGCATTTATATAGGATTCGGAAGTCGTACCTCTATTGTCTGTCAACATGGGTGTCATGAAGTTTGCCACTTCTGTCTTAAGAAGCATGAAGTTGGCTTTGGAGTAATTTTTTTACGGTGGTTTCCCTAATGGGGGGTGGGGGTGGGATGTGGATGTCTAGCATGTTTAGCTTGTGGTCGGATCTGACCAACGAGGAATTGACCTCTGGTGTGGAACACCGGTTGCCCATGTTGGTAATGACCAGGTCTAGGATATTGCTGCCCCTGGTGGGGGTATGGATAAGTTGATCCAAGGAGTTGGAATTTATGAATTCCAGAAATCACTGAGCACAAGAGTTGGTACATGAGTAGTTTTCTCAGTTAATGGTCGGGTAGTTGAAATCGCCCATTATTAGGGTGTTATGTTGTGCACTAATGTTTTCCAGTGTATCAAGAAATGAGGAATGGGAATCCTGGGGCATGGTGGGGGATCTGTAGCAAGCCACAATTTGGATTGTGGTCTTGCCCAGAGTTAGTTGCAGTTGGATAATCTCAGATGCATTATGCTGAGCAACTAGCCTGTAGGTGTGGATATCCTTAATGAATATAGACACGCCTCTGCCTTTAGTGTTTCGGTACAGGTTAGGTGGCCGAAAGGTGTGGTATAAATTATAGCCTGGTAATGCAGGGGTGTTCTCTGGAGCCTTGAACCAGGTCTCTGTCACTGCACAGATGTCGATGTTCTCCATTTTAAGGAGTGCCTCGAGTGAGTGCATTTTGAGGTTTAGACTTTTAGCATTGAGTAGCATTACCCTCAGATTTTGCTTACTTGTACCTGTTATGGTGGTGAATTTGTCATTTGAACATTGCCTAAAAAAGGCACTATAGGGGTGGCAAGAGCCTTAGCAGTATCCAGAATCCCAAGGGTGACAGGTGCAGGCCATCTCTGGCAAAGCATCATGGTTTGTCGATCATGCCATCCCAGGCAGACAGATACTGGATCCCCTTAGAATGACACCAGAACCTTAGCCAATTGTTGAAGTCAATCATTTTGTCCTTCTACTGTGGTATCATTCCAAGTGATGGCAGGATGCTACTCAGGTCTAGGGTCATACCTGCCTAGGCTACAAGATTGGACAGCTCCTCCATGTCTCTTTTCATGTAGTCCAGGGAGGTACATCTCAGGTCATTCACACCAACATGGACAATGACAGAGTCATATTTGTACTTGTTGTGGAGTGACCTGAGTGCGTGCATTATGTGGTGTATCCTGGCACCCGACAGGCAGCTGACAGTAACTTTCTCCTTGTTTAGCCTGGTGAGTGGAACATCAGTGTGCCTGACTATAGAGTCACCTATGACTAGAGTGTTGGGTACGTTGTTATGCCTTATGGGCTGTGGTTGAGTGGCACACTGAGTTTGTGGGCTATGTGTCATTTGGGTTGTGTTGGGGGGGTGGAGGTTGCTTGCATTTCTGCTTTGGAGGTCCCTTTTGCTTAGGTAGATTTTTATTGAGAGCCTCCGTGAATGTAGGTGTGTGTTTTGGGTTTCTATGTGTGTGTTTTTGTGGTGTAGGTTTTGAGGGACTATGTGATGAGTGTGGTGTGGTGTGGTGTAAGTGTTTACCTTCTCCTCTTGACTGTCTAGTCCAGTCTAGGGTGAAGAGAGCTTTGCTTCCAGTTTGGTTATATAAGTGCATCTCTCACAGGTTGTAGTGTTGGGTGGTAGGAACTGTTTGCATATAATAATGTTAAGTAATATGGCACATACTGAGAATATCTTACTGTATGTGGTAGGGAAATAGTGCAGTGCAAGCCCAGATAAATCTTCACAATGGAAGTTGGCCTTCCACAGGCCAAACATATGTTTAGTGATGTCTTTGGTTTGTGACAGGACATAGCTGTAGTTATTCTCTGCCATGGTATGGGGATTTCTCAGAGGTATTCATTAATCAAGACTCCAATGCATATCTGGCATCAGTAATAAGATGCCCCTGGGTAGGTAAAATCACCTCACACAAATAGCCAATATAGGTCACACATGTTCCACATGTGGGACTCATGGGCATGGCCTGAGTGGCCTGCAAACACATTGTATATTATACTCTGTGCATTACAGACTACCTTGCAATGGAAACCCATCCATTTAACATAACATTGGCCCTGTTTCCCAGATGGGGACTTTACTGCAATGTGGATGCAGTCTATGGCCCCCATAACCTCAGTGAAATGGGCTGTGTCATAGAATGTCTGCATGGTGTAGAATGTCTTCCTTATGGTACATGGAAACCACATATGTTCCCCCAAATGCTGTTGCATGACATTGAGGAAGAAAAGTGTGGCATATCCTTGAGGCAGATGAATGAGGTATACCCACTGTGCACACACACACCCCCACTGTTGACTGACAGGTCCCTGTAACTAGTATTCTTAAAGTCACATACTTTGACATCCACAGGGATAGATATTCCATGAATCTCACAGGCCTGCATGTGAAGATGACACATTTCCACCACCTCTTCTATGGTTGCTCTATCCAGAGGTAGCAGTTTACAATTTCAGTGTTAAGGAGCCATTAAATGTTAGGTGTGGACAGATGACAAAACGCAGCTGAGGGCAATGATGTGCCAAATTGCGACTACTAGCAGCAAATACAGCTTGCTGCATATACATGTTTACTAATATGGTGACTACCCCATACATTTGTTTCACAATTTGTATTCTGTAACTTCACAATTTTAGTGTGGTCATTACCTCTAGAGATACACCTCTCGTAATGGTATATATTCTTCTTTGAATCTTTCCTCCACGTTGTTTGCTTTCATTTGCAATTGTGATTGCCCAAATGTTAGAAATGCTGTTCATTACCATCTCATTATACTTCAGTTAGTATATTATACAGGCTGATGAATTTTTCTGGCTTTCCTGCTGGAACTAAGTGTGTCCCTAAATCACTGAATCACCCGCACCTTGTGTGTGGCTACTTGTGCAAAATCACTTACCAAGACATGGAAAATGCTTCAGAATCCCAGGGTATATTAATATATCTTATATCTATATATCTATATATCTATCTATATATTTATATCTATCTATATCTATATACACATATATATATATATATATATATATATATATATATATATATATATATATATATATATATATATATATATATATATATGGTGAGTCACTCTGGGGAATTTAGCTCAACATTCATATAGTTTAGCTGTATTCCTTCATACCATAAGCAACATTTAGTCTTCCTAAACACATTTTTAGTACTATGAGCAGTCCATTTCTTAAAAGTAGAAGCACGGGCTCTTAGGTAAACCACCATCAATTATTATTATTTTAAAGACAGAGATAAATGAAACAAAAAATGTTTTGTTTTGCAGAAGAACAACTTTAAAAAAGACTGCCTTCATTCACACCACAGGTACTTACTGTTTTAAATACAATCTTGACTTTGTTATAAGTTTTTTAGTACTAAAGTGTTGCTATACATTTCTTCAGCAGGCAGTCCCAAAAACGGGAGGGCTTACAAACTTGATACTTTGTTTCCATAAATTTACAGCACGTTAGAAGGTAGCCTCACTTGCTTTACAACAAAAATGTAGCTAGGGTTACACAGAAGTAGAGAGCTACCATGTGAGCAAGGTGCAAACCTCTCAACCAGCAGACATTGAAAATACATACAACGACCCTTGAAAGGTATGTAAAACTGGACAAATATCTGGACATCTAAACTCTTCCCACTTCCAGTAGGAATGTGGGATACAACTCAGAAACACATGTTAACAGAGAGTGACAAAAATGATGGAAAATTTAAGCACATTGTCAGAGGAACAGTGTAAAATCTGTAAACTTTAATGATCTGCATTGCAAAATTGTACTACACAAGTTCATTTAGTTTTGCTTCTGAAAGAGGGAGCTGTAAGGTGTGTGTCATCTTTCATTAAATGATTAGTCACTAGTATGTTGGTCATGTACTGTACTTTTCTGTGATGAGAGGGATACAGAAAATTGTCTGAAGGGGTAAATCAAGCTTGAAAATTGGGCAATATCTCCAAATATAGGTATGCCATGTGCAAGGGTAAATCAGGCCTGAAAGCAAGAA
>NC_056728.1:1865985447-1866030447 GCF_019279795.1 Protopterus annectens | reverse complement strand
GCAATGTTATGAAGAGAAACTATATATATATATATATATATATATATATATATATATATATATATATATATATGTCAAATTGCTATGTCTACAAAAATATGACCTGAAGGTTTAATACAAGCATGGAAAGTAACTGCCCATAGCTGAAATACTATGTCCAGCTTACTTTATCAGCAAATACAAGATCTGTCAGAGAAAATCTAGATGTTCTTTGAATTATTCTGCAAGTAACTATCACAAACAAAAAATAACTAAATGAGATTAGAAAATGCAATAGAGATGATAAAGAATTTCAGTTATTAAAATAAGTAATCATTGATAGCTAAAAACAGGAGATTACAGCAGTGTAAGAAGATATACAGCTATATTATCCATGCACAGACAAATTCACAGTTGAAAGTCTTTATGATTAACTCAATTTAGGTGATAATACCAAGTCAGATAAGAGAATCTGTTATAAAATATAAACACTTAGGGACAGTTTAATGCAGTGAAACAGCAAGAGATATCCTTTATTAGCTAAAGAGGCCTAGGAAAACAGAGAAATTGATAAAAAACAAAGAAACGAATAAGGATGAATGAAGTCTGTAATGTATACCATAAGTTGGATGCAAAGAGACATAGCTACTGCCTGACTTCATTGTGCAGAGGATTGGTGCACTTACTGTAACCTAGGCTTCCAAGTTTCACTTAGCCACCATGGCACTGGGAAAGCCAGCTAGGAAGAGAGAGAAGAGAAGGCTCATGCCCTGATCACCTTTCCTGGGAGGGCGGGGAATGCAGCAGACACTGAAGAGTTCATAGAAAGGCATAATTTCTCCTGTGAAAACTTGGGAAAACACTTTTGGCATTTGAGGACAGAGGCAAGGTTGCTTTCTGGTAGTGTCTGTTGTGGAACCGTGGGATTACCAGTGAAAAAGAGCCCATTACATGTCCACTCCGAGGCTCCACAAACCAAGCATTTTCCGGGATCACAGGACTAAAAAGAAAAACCTCAAACCACCTCTAATGGCTGTCTGAATGAGAGGCCCTCGTGGTGGAACCTTACCTTGGTGATGCAGAATGAAAGGGGGCGATTGGCCAGGAGGGAGCCAATGGTCAACAGGCAGTAGGACCAACAAAGAGTGCTAAAAACTGAGACAGCTATATTGTGTGAGACTCTATATCTTTCTGGAAACAAAGTAAGCAGAGGTATTACAAGGGCATAAAGAAGGTGGTGGCTGTCCTGGACCTAAGTGCTGATGATCTTGCAGGAATGCAGTACCATTGATTTATAATCATGAGAAGACTTTTTTTCCTCTTTGTTATTTGCTTTTCAACTCAAAGTTGAGGAGAGTAACAGATCAGTGTTTAAGAAGCTGCATATGGTGCCAGATAACCGAGTTACAGCTCTGAAAGTAGATATAGATTTGTTTTGGTATCAAAAGAAGTTATTAGCGAATTTGTGTTAACTATTACTCCATATTTCAAGAAGCCATCCAATCAAATGATATTACAATTGTCAGTATAACAAATATCCTCAAGGGCATATTTTCAATGCATGAATACTTGTTTGGGAAAATGGGCTTGAGTTCACTACTCAGGAATTTAGGATCTTTACAACAGAATGGCGTTTAAACACTCAACATTTACTTTTCACCTCCCTCAGAGTAATAGATAGAAAGGATGGTATAGCCAATTAAAATCTTTTGGAAGAAAGTGTAATAATACATAAGCATGACAACTGTATTCCTTTAACACAAAACTGCACCCTTCTAGGGAGTAGGCTTGCATTCAGCACAATCACTTATTGGAAAAAGACTGAAAAGTATGCTACCTACTACAAACTCTCTTATTATCAGAGAATCAAGACAGCATTTGTTTATGTAATGAAAAACACACAACTGTCCTGAATAAAGTGCCTCCTCTAAACTGAACGTACTTTTTCAAAAAACACAAGGAGGCCTCCTTGTGTTTTTTGAAAACAGCATTTATGTTTAGTGAGAAAAACAGAAAAAGCAAAGTAAACATGATATTTAGTGTGACAGAAGAACAAAATGTGTGGGAGGAGACAACGTAAGGATTCAAGATCCAAAAAGTGTGCAGAATGGTTAGATGGCAGCAACTGTTAATTAAAAAGTGATACAGCCAAAACAGTATTATGTTGGATGAGATTTGTGAGTGTATGGCTGAAACTGCAGGCACATTAACAAGACAGAAAGTGATGAACATAGAAAAGTTACTTTACAGAATGAAAACGTAAGAGTTTCAAGCATTGTGAAGTGTGTTACTGCCTTTTCAGAGAATGAAGAGACAGAATGTTACCTCTAATACACAGAATCAAAGGAGTCCAAAGTATAAACTCTCATACTCAAGAGAATAAAGATCTACTACAAAGTACAATGACTACACTAGAGTCAGAATGGAGAATTCCCCAAATAGCAACTGCAGTGTAGAACTTCATCCATCAAAATCTGTTCATCAGTATCGCGATGTCAGCAAAATCAATAGCAGCAACGTCATCAGCAATACTCAAGCTATGGAAGACTACAAGGATTTACAGAAATATACAAACTGCATATAAAATTAAAAAGTATGACTGAGAATGACCTGGTAAAGTAAAGTTTAATGTTGAATCTAAGATGCAAAATACCTTGTTGAATTTCAGTTATATAAATTATCCATATGACATGCTGAAATAGTTGAAAGGGTGTCATTTCAAAAATCCAATCTCTAGTAAGTATGACCTCATTATTCATACATTTATAGGTTTATAGGTGTGCACTAGGCTAATGGCTCTGGAGCCTTTACTAGTCTAGCCCATAGAAGTGCACTGGCATCGTGCCACCCGACGTTAGTTCTCAGTGCCTCTATCAAGTAGAGCCACTGGAGTGATCCCCGGGGTGAACTTTCTATTACCCATCCAGTCATCCAGATTTCTCTTGAAGAGGGACAGTGAGGTGCTCTGCTTGACATGTATGGGAAGTCTATTCCAGAGCATGAGCAGTCTCTGGGTGAGGAATCTGTCCCTCCATCATGTTCTGTTGATTGTGGTAATGAGGTTGAGGTCTCTGGAGCATGTGGTGCGGAGGGATTGGGATTTTTTTAAATGTAGCATTTCTAACAGAGCTGGGTCAGACATGGCTTTGTAAGTCAAGCAGAGATCACCTCAAAGTAGGGGATATGAGACAGAGAATAGCTGGAGTCTTTTGAGTCTGTCCGTGTAGGACATGTGTTTAATGCCTAGGATCCCCATCATGAGGTACTTCTGTGACCTCTCCAGCTGTTGCAGATGTCTAGTGAGGTACATGCCAAATGGGGCGTTATACTCAATGATTATTCTAATGAGGGAAGAGTAGAGAGAGAGGATGACCTCTTTCTTCCTGGATGCAAAACCCTTGGTAATGAGATGCGCCACATAGAAGGACTTTCTGACCACAGTGGCAATGTGATGGTCAAAGGAGAGGTTGCTGTCAACCTGTCTCCCCAGATTTCTTATAACAACTTCAGTGTTCAGTGGGCTCCCATCGATGAGGTAATTAGTGGGAACTGAGTTTTTACCAAAGGGGATGATGACACATTTTTTGGCATTAAGCTTAAGGCCATGGTTTCAACACCAGTCATTGGTCTCAGTGAGGCCTTTCTGTAGGATGTCTGCATCACTTGAGGAGTTAATAATGGCTCCCAGTTTGCAGTTGTCTATGAACTTGGTCAGCCAGAGTCCCTTTGTGTTGGCCTGGACTTCTGAGAAGTAGATGCTAAACAGGAGAGGACCCAGGACCGATCCCTGTTGGACTCCACTCATGACTGGCCAGCAGTCTGACTTGGAGTCCACTACTTTCACACTGTGTGATCTATCTGTGAGCCAGTTTGCAACCCACCTAGTGATATAGGGGTTGATGCCTAGTTTGGTGAGTTTATCAATAATTCCTGAGTGAGGAATGGTATCAAAGGCATTGGCCAGATCGAGGTAGGCTGTATAGTTATTAAATATTCATTGTATAATATTTTTCTTTATTTTTAAAGATAGGAGGTAAGATATGATAACTATAAAGAGATGCATATTGTGAATGTCATATTCAGAGCACTTACACTAGAGATCTAAAGTGAACACAGCTTATGCCTCTTGCGTTATTATTTTAGGCCTTTCTGAAATACTTTAACAGAGTTGTATTTCATATATGGTAACAGTTCCAAACAAAACAATATTAGCAATGATAATGGACTGATTAATCTTAATCTGAATTTCTGCCAAATAATGTGTTGTAAACCATAGTTGTGGGGAATTACTAAAGATATTATATATTTTGCTTGCAATCAAGCTTGCAAAAAACTAATTTGCTGACCCACTAGCATGAATCTATCATAATTAATACCCAGTTATATGCCCCACTCCATACCTTTTAACATAATATGTGGTAACTCTCCAGCCATACAAGACTAGACTCCACAAGACATAAGTTAATTATTTGAGCCACAAAACGTCTTTCACCCAAAACCCTAAATGGAAAAAATGCAGTTTTTATCCCACCATCACTCAACCCCATAAGAATTAGCTAGCTACTGATTTGAAGACAGTGATCTCATGCTATCAAACAGAATATCTGCATGCTATTAAGCTCTAAATTACTGAGAGAATACTGCATGAAATAAAGTCACTTGAGCCCAGCTACTGGAATGGTTTCACTTACAGGTTCATAGGTAAACACTAGCACTAGGCTACCTGCCCTTGTGGGTGATTTTAAGCCTAGACAATTTCCCTTTTAGTACTCAAAATAACCTATCCCATTTGGTTATAGATTGGCCTTACCTATCATATGGTCAATAATTCTACATTACTTCTAATGAGAATAACTGGGATCATAGCATAGATAATTTGACAGCTGATTAGTTGAGCACACCCAAGAAGAAGCCCCCAGCTGCAACAGAAACTGACTGCCCAGGCCCCTCACTTCCACAAAGAAGAAGAGGGAAGTACCTGAAGCCAAAATCATCTAGAAACAGTAAGTTCACAGCTAATCATGATACCCTATAAAAATAAATCCAACAACTGAATCAAGGAGGTTGAAATCCACCTTAACTATGCACAATCTGGGGATGTCAGGTACTTAATGAGACTGTAGTTGTGTGAGCTAAGTTTTACCAATAACAGGTAATTTCTCCTTTCCTCAATATTGTGCAAATAATACTGTTTCAGAGATACAACCATGTACTGACAAACTCTAACAAGTGGCCCTACATTACCACTCTAATATTCTAAGCTGTCAAGTTCCATTATCATAGGATCATAGGAGATTACTAGGCTATCAAACCAAGGTCATTTTAATCCTAGCCATTTCAACCCAATGTAATACCATAGAAGTGGTAGTCAATACCCAAGATTGCATTTAGCAATGACTGCCCATGTCCAAGATGGTTGTGGGCACTATCTCTGGTAAGAATTTACAGTGCCCCATCTACTTATCCAGGTTCCCCTTGAACAGTGTCATAGAGGTGCTTTGTTTCAAATGAATTGGCAGCTTTTTTCAAAGATGTGGCAGTCGATGCAACATAAATCTGTCCCTCCAGCATGTCCTATTTAAGTCACAGGCCATATTTAAGTCTCTGTAGCCCTAGATCCATTTGATTTATGAATATGCAGCAAATTCATTAGGTTTGGGTAATGGATTGGTCTATAGGACAGCCATAAGTTTCCCCTAAGAAGTCTATATGATATGGAGTATATTGACAATAATTTTAGTGGGTTAATGTAAGGCATATGCTGGAGGTCCTTGATCTTTTATTTTTTATTTTTATTTTACATTTGTTAACTGGGAAAATCCGACTGGATACATGTCCATTTTCAGCGGAGGCCCAGGGAGAAAAGCTCCACATGTACAAAAAGATGATGGTCAGTATTCATGGTTACATTAAAATATGTAACATCTTAAAATTTCAGTAGGAGGTTATATATATACATCGTTACATTGAAGTTTAAGATCATTGTAGATTTATAGTATTATATATGTACAGCAATAGTAGTATTACATATTTACAGCAATAATAGTAAAGCATTTGAATGTATAGAATGGCAAGATACAATGATAGATGATATGAGTGACTACCTGGAGAAAAACAAGGTGGTTAGTGAGAAAAAGGTGTTTAGTTAAGAGGAGAGTTCCTGGAAATTGGATGTAGAAGGGTTGAATACATATTTGTATAAAAGCTAGGATGATAGGATACACAAGAGGAGGTACAGACAAGGGATTTAGAAGTTAGTGTAGGGAGTTAGAAACACAGCATTCTAAAGATGTGTATAGGAAGTTAGGTAGGATTTAATGACTGTTGTTCTGAAGATTATAGAGAAGTATTTATAATTAGGGTGGGTTTAGGTAGAATGTTTATTCCAATTGTATCATTTGCCTTCAAGAATTACATGTAAGTCGAGTTAGCCTGGGTCTAGACATGGGCATAGCCAATGCTGGTTTAGATGACTCTTTAGGGATGTTTTGAATTGGGGGTAAGGAGGGTATAGTGGTAAGATCTGAGGGGAGTGCATTCCATTTCTTACCAGCTGAGTTGGAGAGAAGTGATTCTCCAGCTGAGATGTTGGCTTTGGCAGATTGAACTTGCATCTTGTTAGATGAGCAGAGAGATGGTAGGTTGCAGTAGGGGGTGATAATATTTCCCAGAATGGGTGTACTGTTAGGTTGATAGAGAATTTTATGAATAACTATGAGTTGGTTGTACTGGAGTTATTTGGGTAGCTCTAGCCAGTCCAGTGTTTGAAAATTTTGACAGTGATGGGTTCTGTATGCTGTGGCTCTGGCGAATAGTTTGAGAGTTCCGTGGAGTTACCTCCTTTGTGAAGTGGTATAATGTGGGAGATTTTCTAGATGGAGGGGACATAGGATTCATGGAGAGTACGGTTGATTAAGTTGGAGACAGGGTATGATATTTCGTTTGCGGCCTTCTGTAGAAATTCAGCAGGGAGTAAGTCTGCTGCTAGTGTGGTGGGTTTGAGTTTCTTGAGTAGGGATTTAATATAGTCTGTGGGGATTGGATCATATTTGAATGGGGGTACATTATCAGGTGGGGCTGAGGTGGTGTTTGCTGAGTTGGAAGGTAGGTTATTAGCTAGGGATTGCACTGTTTCTGTAAAGAAGGTATTGAAGGCCTCTGCTATACTTTTAGGGGTAGATGCAATGTAGATGAAGGGGTGGGGGTAGTGGATTTACCTGGATGGAGCAGTTTATTGAGACCTGACCAGAATTTTTGTGGCTGGTTTTGGTGCTTTTTCTGTAGGTTGAAATAGTAGGTTTGTTTATCTAGCGTAATTGAATTTTTAGCTTCGTTTCTCAATTGTTTGTACCTAATATGATTTTGTAATCTTGACTGGATTTGGTGGATTTCCAGGAGGTCCAAGCTGTGTCCCTAGCGGTTAGCTTTTTTTTAGTACCTTTGGTTAGCCATGGAGCTATTTTGGTTTTGGTTCTGATCTTTCTTATGGGAGCATGCTTGTCTAAGATGGCTAGAAAGTTAATATTAAAGTGTGAGACTGCTTTGTCTAGGGGAAATAGCTTTAGGTTGGACCAATTGCAAGTTTTACATTTGGTCTGGAAATTGGTGAGGTTAAAGTTTTTTGTGTTTCTAATGGTTTTAAGGGTGATTTGCTGAGGCATGTCATTCCTTTTCCTTATTATATATGTTAGGAAGTGGTCACTCATGTTCTCAGGTAGGGTGCCTGATGTATATAACTGAGGTTTGTTGTTTATAACTATCCAATCTAGGGTGCTTTCTTTATTGTTGGGCTTATTGATTCTGGTGGGGGAATTTATAATTAGGGAGAAGCCATTTAAGTTAATGTGGTGGTTGGGGTTTTTGATGAACAGGTTTTCCAATCAATATTGAAGTCTCGTAGAATAATAGTTTCTTGGTGGTGTGTAGTGGATAGCCATTGGAGGGCACTTTCTACGGTCACTATATTGTCACCTGGGGGCATGTAGATACATGTTATGTTGATAGCTTTGTGTTTGTTAAGTTGGACCTTTATTAAGAGTGTTTCTGAGGTGCTAGTTATTAGGCTTTGTGGGATGGTGGTGGTGGACACCTGTAAAGTTGATTTATACATAATGGCTACTCCACCACCTTTCCTACCCTGCTGGTCAAGTCTTAAAATATTGTAGGTGGGGGGTATTATCTCATTGTCAGGGGTGGTGGGTTTGAGCCAGGTTTCGGTAAGACATAATAGGTCAGGGGAGTGCATGTCCATAAGGGCATGTATATAGTGAGTCTTATTATTCATGCTTCTGATGTTTAGGTGACAGATTAGTAGTGAATTAGGGGCATTATATGTGCTCCGTAGATTGGTGACAGTAATATTTGTGGAGCTTGTGGTTTCTGGTAGGGTTGGGCCTGGGTTTGGGTGGATATCACCATCTGCTATGATGGCTGGTTTAGACTTTCTTACTAGTTTCTGGATTTTTATTTGGAGTAGGTCATAGTATTTAGTCCAAGTTTTTATGTAGGTGGCTCTAAGGGAATGAAGAGGTGTTGGGGTAGTACAGCTGGAGTAAAGGTATGACTGAAATGGTGTGGGGTAATGGGGGTGGAAGCTAGCAGTGGTACAGGATGTGGGGTATTGAGGGATAGGTAGGTAGTAGTATTCATCGGAGGTGAGGAGATAAAGAGTGATAAGTGGTAGTATGATGTACAAGATCAGTCTAGGTTTTGGATATGTGATGGGAGTTAGTGGAGACTTTGTGGGGTACATGTTGTAGGTATTTGGGAGTGTGTGGGAGGATGCAAGAGAGTGAGATATGGTGGAGTTGTGGCTGGGGAGTGTGGGTTGGGTGTACAGTTAGAGTGTGTTAGGTTGGTTAGTTGTGATATGTAGGGGTGGGGTTTAGGAGGGGTTGTGGTTTGATAAATATAAATCTATTGGTAGTGGGGGCGGGTGGAAATTGGGGGCAGGGTAGGGGAGTGGAGTGAGCCCACAGGGCGAACGGAGCAGGTAGAGCCAAAGAAGGTGAGTTATATGACCGGTTGGGATGGGAACAATCAGCTGTGTAGGTGGTAGGGCTAGTAGGCCACCATGCACAGAGGGAGAATATCTTAAGAGGACTGGAGGTGGGGTATCAGTTAAATTAGTGGGGGAGAGGGGTAGTAGATAAAGAGTACAGTACAGTGGATGGGTAAATAGGAGCTGAAAAGAGGTGAATTCAGGCTGCCATCTAGTGGTCAAACCTTGTAACTACAGGAGATTCCTTACAGAGCCCTAGGCTGGAGAGCCTATGAACTATGGACGTATGGTGGACCTGGAAAGGGTATAGAGAGCTAAGTAAATGGGTATAGTGAGAGGGAATGGTGGCTGCCGCAGAGTCTGAAATACAGTGAGTTCTATCTACCTAGTCAGGTTATGGGAAGAGCGTTTAGGTTTAGCACAACTCAGGAGTATACAGACATACTTTAGTTAGATTTCCCTTGAGGCAGTAGTAGTTATTCATAGGTTCATAGGTTCATAGGTAGGTACTAGGCTTTTGGCCCTAGGGCCTATATAAGCCTAGCCAAAGGTACCCTGGCTTTCGCCGCCCAAGAGAATTATCTTCCTGTGTCACTGTCGAGCAGAGCCACAGAAGTGATCCCCGGGGTGAATTTCCTATCTCCCATCCAATCATCAAGATTTTTCTTGAACAGTGCTAATGAGGAGCTTTGTTTGATATAGATGGGTAGTTTGTTCCAGAGTATGGGAAGTCTCTGGGACAGGAATCTATCCCTCCAGCATGTTCTGTTTATTGTGGTGACGAGGTTTAGGTCCCTAGAGCGTGTAGCTCGTAGGGATTGGGATTTCTTTAAGTGGAGCATGTCTAAATGCTCTGGGTTTAACATAGCTTTGTGTGTTAAGCAGAGATCGCCTCTGAGTAGGCGATATGCAACGGAGTAAAGCTGCAGTTTTTTGAGATGGTCTGCGTAGGGCATCTCTTTGAGGCTGGTAATCCTCTTTGTGAGGTTTTTCTGTGGCCTTTCCAGTTGTTGTAGATGTCTTGTGAGGTACATATCAAAATGGGGCATTGTACTCTATAATGGGTCTAATGAGTGACAAGTAGAGGGGAACAATGACCTCTTTTTTCCTGGATGAGAAACCTTTTGTGATGAGGTGTGCTACATAGAAGGATTTCCTGACTACTGTGGTGATGTGATTATCAAAGGATAGACTACTGTCCATCTGTGTCCCAAGGTCTCTTATCATACTTTTGGTGTTAAGTAGACTGCCACCTATGTGGTAGTTCATGGGTACTGAGTTTTTACCAAAAGGAATGACAATGCACATTTTGGCATTGAGCTTGAGGCCATGGCTTTGACACCAGGCATCTGTCTCAGCAAGGCCCTTTTGTAAGATGTCCACATCTTTTGGAGTTTTGATTATGGCTCCTAGTTTGCAGTCATCTGTGAACTTCGTTAGCCAAAGACCTTCTGTGTTGGCCTGTACTTCAGAGAAGTAGATACCAAACAGGAGAGAACACAGGACTAAACCCTGTGGTACTCCACTTGTCACTGGTCTGAAGCTGGATTTGGAGTCTGCTACTTTCACAGTGTGGGTTCTGTCAATGAGCCAATTGGTAACCCATCTTGTGAAATAGGGATTTATACCTAGTTTAGTGAGTTTATCTATAATTCCAGAGTGGGGGGTGGTGTCAAAAGCCTTGGCAAGATCTAGATAGGCTGTGTGAACCACCTTATCCTCATCTACGGCTTTGGTGGCTGCTTCAAAGAAGTCTATCAGGTTTAGGAGGCATGATCTGCCTTTTACAAACCCAAACTGGGTGGGGTCCTGAGTTTGGAGGTTACCAATGTCATTGTTTATAAGTTCCATGATGATACGCTCCATAGCCTTGCAGACCAGGCTCATTAGGCTAATTGGGCGGTAGTTTCCGGGGTCTGTGGTGGCTCCCCCTTTGTGGAGTGGGATAACTGTCACTGTGCACCATTCAGTGGGCACATAGCCTGAGGTGAGGCTATGACTGAACATGGTACTTAGGTGGGGTGCCACTTTGTTCTGTAGTTCATGTAGAACACAGCCTGGGATGACGTCAGGTCCCATAGATGCTGTGTTCTTGGCTTTGGATAGTGTGTTTTTTACCTGTGCAGTCATGATTACAGGAACTTTGCATTCTTCTGGTATAGAGATGACAGAGGGATAAAGTTAGCACTGAACCTATCTGCCAGGACGTTGGCAATATCCGTTGGTTCTGTATATTTAGTGCCATTGTGCTGTAACTCAGAGCAGATCTGAGTGTTGCCATTGAGATTCTTGACATAGCTATAGAATGCTTTGTGGTTGTCTTTAGAGTCAGTGGCGATTTTGTTTTCATAACTAGCTTTGGAGGATTTTATGAGGGATCTCAGCTTCTTACTGAAGCTGACCAGGGAGTTTCTCCAGTCATGGGATTTTACTCTTTTTTGCAACAGTTTCTTTCTTCTGTTGTAGAGTTTGTTTATGGCAGGGGACCACCAGATTGGCTTCCTTTTTTTGGGGGATAGCATCCTGGTTCTGTTAGGGATTGGATGATCCATGCACTAATGTAAGTGCTTATAAAGTGCATTTGTGCAGGATTCAGCAGTCATACCTCTATTGTCCACAGCATGGGTGTCGTGAAGTTTGCCACTTCTGTCTTAAGAAGTGTGAAGTTGGCTTTGGAGAATTTTATTACTGTGGTTTCCCTAATGGGGGGGGTGGGGGAGGGATGTGGATGTCTAGGGTGATTAGCTTATGGTCGGATCTGACCAACGCGGAAGTGACCTCTGGTGTGGAGCACCGGTTGCCCATGTTGGTAATAACCAAGTCTAGGATATTGCTGCCCCTGATGGGGGTGTGGATAAGTTGATCCATGGCATTGGAAATTATGAATTCCAGAAAACATTGAGCACAAGAGTTGGTACACCAGTAATTTTCCCAGTTAATGGTAGGGTAGTTGAAATCGCCCATTATTAGGGTGTTGGGTTGTACCCTAATATTTTCCAGTGTATTAAGAAATGAGGAGTGGAAATCCTGGGGCATGGTGGGGGATCTGTAGCAAGCTACAATTTGGATTGCGGTCTTGCCCAGAGTTAGTTGCACTTGGATAATCTTGGATGCATTATGCTGAGCAACTAGCCTGGAGGTGTGGATATCCTTAATGAATATGGACACGCCTCCACCTTTAGTGTTTCGGTCCAGGTTAGGTGGCTGAAAGGTGTGGTATGAATTATAGCCTGGTAATACAGGGGTACTCTCTGGAGCCTTGAACCAGGTCTCTGTCACTGCACAGATGTCGATGTTCTCCATTTTAAGGAGTGCCTCGAGAGAGTGCATTTTGAGGTTTAGACTTCTAGCATTGAGTAGCAAAACCCTCAGATTCTTCTTGCCTGTACCTGTTAGGATGGTGAATTTGTCATTTGAACCTTGCCTAAAAAAGGCACGATAGGGGTGACTAGAGCCTTAGCCAGTATCCGGAATCCCAGGGGCGACAGGTGCAGGCCATCTCTGGCAAAGCATCGTGGCTTGTCGATCATGTCATCCCAGGCAGACAGATACTGGATCCCCTTAGAATGACACCAGAAGCTTAGCCAATTGTTGAAGTCAATCATTTTGTCCTTGTACTGTGGTATCATTCTGGGTGATGGCACAATGCTACTGAGGGCTAGGGTCATACCTGCCTAGGCTACAAGAATGGACAGCTCCTCCATGTCCCTTTTCATGTAGCCCAAGGAGGTACATCTCAGGTCATTCACACCAACATGGACAATGGCAGAGTCATATTTGTACCTGTTGTGGAGTGACCTGAGTGCATGTGTTATGTGGCAGATCCTGGCCCCTGACAGGCAGCTGAAAGTAACTTTCCCCTTGTTTAGCCTGGTGAGTGGAACATCAGTGTGCCTGACTATAGAGTCACCTATGACTAGAGTGTTGGGTACGTTGTTATGCCTTATGGGCTGTGGTTGAGTGGCACACTGAGTTTGTAGGCTATGTGTCATTTGGGTTGTGTTGGGGAGTTTGCTTGCGTTTCTGCTTTGGAGGTCCCTGTTGCTTGGGCAGGTTTTTACTGAGAGCCTCCGTGAATGTAGGTGTGTGTTTTTTGTTTCTATGTGTGTGTTTTGGTGGTGTAGGTTTTGAGGGTCTATGTGCTGAGTGTGGTGTGGTGCAAGTGTTTACCTTCTCCTCTTGACTGTCTAGTCCAGTCTTGGGTGAAGAGTGCTTTGCTTCCAGTTTGGCTATATAAGTGCATCTCTCACAGATTAGTGTTGGGTG
Organism: Protopterus annectens; assembly: GCF_019279795.1. Taxonomy (NCBI): domain Eukaryota; kingdom Metazoa; phylum Chordata; order Ceratodontiformes; family Protopteridae; genus Protopterus; species Protopterus annectens. Next base: position 1,866,017,201 of record NC_056728.1, on the reverse strand, counting down.
GTAGGAGGAGAGGGTTGTCTGTGTACATGAGACAATTTATGCATTGCCCCAAGATGCCCAGATTCATCAGGTAGACAGGAGAAAACACAAGGGGGCTGACCCTTAGACATGCCTGGATAGGTGCTTATTTGTTAAGTACTAGAAACTGTTTTCCTCTAGACAGTGAGGAAAGTTGAGTGCTGTAGTAATTTGTAGCTTATTTAGTACTTACATTAAGTTCTGAACAAGTGCTGAAGCAAAAAACTGTCTAGTTCTAAGAAACAAAATTAAGCTAGAAGGCTTCATTTCAACACAGAAAGGCTTGGGCCCTAGAAGCCTACAAATAGTCCTGGACACAGCAAATCTATATCCAGGCTAGACTACCCACAGGAAAGGCAGGAAACAAGCTTAGAAATTTTTTTTTTTTTTTTTTTAGTGGAAAGAGAGAAAGGAGTAGTAGAAACGAAGCTGATTGACCTTCTCAAATGTTCTCCCTGTACTGGGTAGGATGAGGTAATGACACTAGACTGGGAGGAGGGTCACAGATCAAATTTATACTAGGGGCGGGCAACTGCAAAGCCACCAACTATAAAAACACTATACCAACAGGGAGGCAGGGTGGGAAACAAACTGCAGAAATGTTTCTCACAGCTGAAAAGCAGCAGTGAGCCTTTAAATGAAAGTTTTAAACAGCTAAAGGAGCCTCTAGAAAAAAGAGTTTAACTGCAACAAGTTATCAGAAACAAACAACCCAACAGATGCTTAATAAAAGTGGACAATTTCCAGTTAATACCTCACACACAGTGAAACTAGCTAGAAAAATACACAGTACACAAAGTGCTATAAATTCCTTCAGGGATAGGTTGATCAGGACCTTGGCAGAATACAGTTGTTTTTTTCACCACTTCCAGCAGGATTAAAAGGTAGAGGGAATGTAGGGCAAGGCAGCTACAGATAATGTTAAGAGGAGAGGCAATGAGGAATAATAGATACCAGTTCCCTGGTATAATCAGAACACACAAGCCCTTGCTGTTAAGTAATATAGCTATCAATATACTTAAGAAGCTGTAACCATCCTATAAAAGCTCAGTGCAGCATAAAAAACCCATAGCATTTTGCAGTATGAAGCAGGGATATGTAACCTTAAAACATTAGTAAAAATGACTATAAAACATTTTAAAACACTATTCATCACATAACAGACCTTTACAATTAGTGATTTCTAAATACTAAAGTGTAGCATACCAAAGCAGGGATATGTAACCTTAAAACATTAGTAAAATAATGATTTCTAAATAATAAAGTGTAGCATTCTAAAACAGTGTGTATAACAAGCAAATGTAGATACTACCCTTTGGTTCAAAACCTTATTTATATGTCCAAAGCCGTGGTTGCTAATGTATAACACAGCTAACTTCTTGTTTAGTTAGAGTCTATGTGTAACAGGGCTACCTTCATTTGTAGGTAGACTCCAATACTTTTGGACCTTCTGTTGCCCGGAAGCATGGTGGATTCACCAGTAGGAACTATCCAACCTTACTGCTATGGCGTAGTCGCAAAATACACTGTAACTACTTGTTATACAGTAGCTCTTGAGCAGTAAAGTAACCATTTGCCAGTTTGGGGATGCCACTAAAGGTATACAGTGATTAGGGGGTTTTAATGTAATGCCAGGCTCACATGCATCTGAGCAGTTAAAGCAGGGCTGGCGTTCTATATCTGCAGCCTGTATAAGGCCGGAATTCTGAATAAACAGTCAAGTAATGGATGTAATCCTTAGTTCCCTTGCTCGGATGCTTCTACAGACAACAGCAGAGTTATACAGCCTCTGCAAGTTATAGGGACCATAAAGGTGTCTATTTTTTGTCAGTAACACACACTACTCTCTTCAGAAGGGCTAATATGGCAGGAACACACAATACCCTCTTTAGTAGGGCAACTATAGGGAGTAATGCAATAGGGTTAAGTCGTGAATGGACCAAGATAACAATTCTTTAGCACTAGGCATCTGTCATTAAGACGCAACTGAGCGTTTGAGTGTTAAAGGGATCTGCAGTATGGCGCCAGTCTCGCACGTGTCCAAGCGAGTACTTGGACTTCTGAGAAGTAGATGCCAAACAGGAGAGGACCCAGGACCAATCCCTGTGGAACTCCACTCATGACTGGTCAGCAGTCTGACTTGGAGTCCGCTACATTCACACTGTGTGATCTATCTGTGAGCAAATTTGCAGCCCATCTAATGATATAGGGGTTGATGCCTAGTTTGGTGAGTTTATCAATAATTCCTGAGTGAGGAATGGTATCAAAGGCCTTGGCCAGATCGAGGTAGGCTGTATATTTATTAAATATTCATTGTATAATATTTTTCTTTATTTTTAAAGATATGAGGAGGTAAGATATGATAACTATAAAGAGATGCATACTGTGAATGTCATATTCAGAGCACTTGCACTAGAGACCTAAAGTGAACACAGCTTATGCCTCTTGTGTTATTATTTTAGGCCTTTCTGAAATACTTTAACAGAGTTGCATTTCATATATCGTAACAGTTCCAAACAAAACAATCATAGCATTGATAATGGACTGATTAATCTTAATCTGAATTTCTGCCACATAATGTGTTGTAAACCATAGTTGTGGAGAATTACTAAAGATATTATCTCTTTTGCTTGCAATCAAGCTTGCAGAAAACTAATTTGCTGACCCACTAGCATGAATCTGTCATAATTATTACCCAGTCATATGCCCCACTCCATACCTTTTAACATAATATGTGGTAACTCTCTAGCCATACAAGACTAGACTCTACAAGACAGAAGTTAATTATTTGGGCCACAAAATGTCTTTCACCCAAAACCCTAAATGGAAAAAATGCAGTTTTTATCCCACCATCACTCAACCCCATAAGAATTAGCTAGCTACTGATTTGAAGACAGTGATCTCATCTTATCAAACAGAATATCTGCATGCTATTAAGCTCTAAATTACTGAGAGAATACTGCATGAAATAAAGTCACTTGAGCCCAGCTACTGGAATGGTTTCACTTACAGGTTCATAGGTAAACACTAGGCTAGCACTAGGCTAGCTGCCCTTGTGGGTGATTTTAAGCCTAGATAATTTCCCTTTTAGTACTCAAAATAACCTATTCCATTTGGTTATAGATTGGCCTTACCTATCATATGGTCAATAATTCTACATTACTTCTAATGAGAATAACTGGGATCATAGCATAGATAATTTGACAGCTGATTAGTTGAGCACACCCAAGAAGAAGCCCCCAGCTGCAACAGAAACTGACTGCCCAGGCCCCTCACTTCCACAAAGAAGAAGAGGGAAGCACCTGAAGCCAGAATCATCTAGAAACAGTAAGTTCACAGCTAATCATGATACCCTATAAAAATATATCCAACAACAACTGAATCAAGGAGGTTGAAATCCACCTTAACTATGCACAATCTGGGGATGTCAGGTACTTAATGAGACTGTAGTTGTGTGAGCTAAGTTTTACCAATAACAGGTAGTTTCTCCTTTCCTCAATATTGTGCAAGTAATACTGTTTCATAGATACAGCCCTGTATTGACAAACTCTAACAAGTGGCTCTACATAACCACTCTAATATTCCAAGCTGTCAAGTCCCATTATCATAGGATCATAGGAGATTACTAGGCTATCAAACCGAGGTCATTTTAATCCTAGCCATTTCAACCCAATGTAATACCATAGAAGTGGTAGTCAATACCCAAGATTGCATTTAGCAATGACTGCCCATGTCCAAGATGGTTGTGGGCACTATCTCTGGTAAGAATTTACAGTGCCCCATCTACTCATCCAGATTCCCCTTGAACAGTGTCATAGAGGTGCTTTGTTTCAAATGAATTGGCAGCTTTTTCCAAAGATGTAGCAGTTGATGCAACATAAATCTGTCCCTCCAGTATGTCCTATTTAAGTCACAGGCCATATTTTAGTCCCTGGCAGAAGTAGCCCTAGATCAATTTGATTTATGAATATGCAGCAAGTTCATTCGGTTTGGGTATTGGATTGGTCTATAGGACAGCCATAAGTCTCCCCTAAGAAGTCTATATGATATGGAGTATAGTGACAATAATTTTAGTGGGTCCATGTAAGGCATATGCTGGAGGCCCTTGATCTTCTTTGTTAGATACCTCTGGGGTCTCTGTAATTGTTGCAGGTGCTTCATACAGTACATGCCGAATGGGACATTATACTCATTTATGGGCTGAATAAATGCCAACTATAGGGGGGTTATAACCTTTTTTACTCTTGAGGGGATACCTTTACTAATCAAGTGTGCTATGTGAAAAGCTTTCCTTACTATAGTAGACACGTGGTGGTCGAATTTAAGGTCGCAGTCAACCTGTGATCCCAGGTCACTTACCACTTCATGAGTACTTAGAGGATTGTTGTTGATTTGATGATGTGAAGGGACATTTTTTTGTGCTGAAGGGAATGATGATGCATTTCTTTATGTTCACTTTGAGACCATGATTAGTGCACCAGTCGTTGGTCAGCATGAGACCCTCCTGGAGTATACTAACATAATTTGGGGATTAAATGATTGCATCTAGTTTGAAGTTGTCTGCAAACTTGGACAGCTACAACCCCTTAGTTTTGACCTGAACTTCTGAGAATTATATACCAAACAGTAGGGGGCCCAGCACTGACCCCTGTGGCACCCCGCTGGTAACAGGTCTGCTGGTTCATATGGAGTCACCCACTTTGATAGTGTGTGTCCAGTCTGTGAGCTAGTTGACAACCCATCTTACAATGAACGGGTCTACATTCAGTTTGCTAAGTTTATCAATAATTCCTGAATGTTGGATTGTGTTGAGAGCCTTTGCCAAGTCAAGGTATGCTGTGTGCACAGATTTTCCCTCATCAATGGCCTTGGTCACACTTTCAATGAAATCCACCAGATTTAACAGGCAGGATATGCCCTTCACAAAGCCTGTGGTTAGGCTATGATTGAAAAGGATACTTAGTGGTGATGCTAACCCATATTTTAGCCTGTTTAAAAGACAGCCTGGGATATCATCTGGTCTCAAAGAGGCTGTGTTTTTTGCCTTGGACAGGGCTTTGAGGACCAGCTCTTCAGATATGTAAGGTGGTGGGTAAGTTTGGGGGAGGGCTTGTTGCAAGTTAAGAGGGTATAAGGGAGTGAAATTTTCTCCAAACCTATCTGCTAACAGGTTTGCTATCTCTGTGGGGTCAGTGTGTGTGATACTGTTGGCCACTAGTTCTGCACATGCTTGGGTCCTACCCATTAAGTTACATATGTAGCTGTAAACGGCCTTATGGTTATCCTTGGCAGTACTTGCTAGGTTTCTCTCAAAGGAGCTCTTGAAGAATTTGGCAAGTTGTCTTATTTGTCTGTTGAGGTTGAGGAGGGTGCTTTTCCATTGTTGGAGCCTTGCTTTGTTTTCTTTGACAGCAACATTTTACGTTAGAGTTTGTTGATGCTGCTTGTTTTTGCTTGGGGCTCTGACTTTGATTCTTTCTAGTACAGCTGAGTTTATACATTTATGCAAGTGACTGTACATGGCTTTAGTGCAAGTTTTGGTGTAGTTACCACTTTCAGCTTGGAATGGGGCTTGGAATGAATTTACACCTTTGCCTAGGAAGGTATAGTTTCCCTTGGTGAAGTTTTTTAGTTTAATTTCACCCTTTGTGAGTTCATGTTTTAATGTAAGTTTGAAGGTGACTGATTTGTGGTCAGTTTTAAGTAATGAGGGTCCAACAGTTGCAGCAGTGCACCTATTTGATGTTGGTTCCTCTTGTCACAGTATGGACAATTTGTTCCAGGGCATTTGAATTCACAAAGTCAAGGAACTTCTGTGCTAGCAAACTTGGGCTAGAGTAGGTTTCCCAGTTGATGGCGGAATAATTGAAATCCCCCATAATCAACATGTTCGGTAAAATTTGGATTGTCTTCAGTTTGGTTAAGTAGGCTTTGTGGGTGTCGTGACCAATGGAGGGGGATCTATAACTGGCTAGAACTTGAATCGGGGGTCTTACCCACCATAACCTGGACCTGGAGTAACTCCATGGAGTTGTCCAGTCTAACTAGATGGGAGGTGAACTTATCTCTAATATAGATTTAAACACTGCCCCCTTTGGTTTTCACACATTCATTTTGCAGTCTAAAGGTGTGGAAGGTATTGTAGCCTTGCAGGATTGGGGTACTCTCTGAGGCCTTAAACCAGGTTTCTTTGACTGCACAGACATCTACATCTTCTAGTGCTAGAAGTGCTTCCTGAGAGTGCAGTTTTTGGTTTAAGCTCCTAGCATTTGGCAGCATGACCTTTAATTTGTTCATGTCAGTAATGTTGTTTTCGAGACCTTGCCTAAAAAAGGCACTATGGGGGTGGCAAGAGCCTTTGCCAGCAGCCAAAAGTCTAGGGGTGCCAGGTGCAAACCTTCTGGTTTGTCTACCATGGCTTCCCAGGCAAACAGGAAATGGATCCCCTTTGAAGGACACCAAAAACTAAGCCAATTATTGAAATCAGTCATTTTTTTGTTTATACTGCGGTGTCATTCTAGATGAGGGTTGTATGCTGCTCAAAGCTAGGGGCATACTTGCCCAGGACACATACTCAGAGAGCTTGTTCATGTCTCTCTTCATATAGTCCAGTGAGGTATGTCTCAGGTCATTCATACCAACATGAACTATGACAAACTCATAACAGTACTTGTTGCTGAGAGACCTGAGTGCATGTGTGATTTGACAAATCCTGGCACTGGACAAGCAGCTGACCGTGACTTTCCCCTTGTCCAACCTGGTGAGTGGAACATCTGTGTGTCTCACTATTGAGTCTCCAATGAGAAGAAACTTGTTTTGTGTGTGTTACGCTTTACAGGCTTGATGGGTGAGACACTGGTGTTGCTATGTGTCATGGGTGCTGTGGAGGCAGGGTTAGATGTAGCAATCTTGTGTTTTGGAGGTCTCTGGTGTTTTGGTAAGTTTTTCAAGAGAATCTCCACGTATATGGATTTACGTGTTTCATGTATGCTATATGTATGAGTAGTGCTATGTGTAGGAGTAGGGGTGCTATGTGAATATGTAGTGGTGGGTGAGTTGATAACCTTCTCCATTGTTGCTCGTCTTGTTTCCCATTGAAGATCAACAGGTGGGATAGCTTGTTTATATGTTTTATTACACAGAAACACATCAGGATGAATAGCAGCAGTACAAAATATAAACAAACTGATTAACTGACAGACCACATAGACATGCAGGCTTACATCTCAACAACTTACTACAAAATGGCAGTCAGGCTCACAGGTGCTCAGTATTTATATATTTGTGCAAGCCTCTAGAAACCTTCTTAAAGCTATACATACATACATATTGATCTACATCCTCCCTCTTAAATGAATTGCCCACAATATAATGACATTTGAAAAGAAACATACAATGTTAGCGACAATAAAAAATAAACACAACATTCATGTCCCTATGTCCAAGTCGCCGTGTATCTGGAACATGGTCTGGAAATGCGACCTGATTTAGTGATATAGCAATCAGAACTGGGTTTAGCAACAGGGACAGTCATTGGTGAACAACTTGCTTCAGAAGATTCAGGATTCTTCTCAGGAATTGGGATATTTACTGGAACATTCTCTGGAACTGGAACACTGGATAACTCACTTTGAGATATAGAGTCTTTCTCGCAGGTATGATACTGCAATACAAGCTCAGACACCAGAATCAAATGTTTCCGATTCTGTCTAAATTGTACTCCTTGTGATCCCACAACATACAATTTCAGCTCTGGACATACACTCTTTATGACACCAGTCCGATTGAGCAGTTTGCTGGTCATATCATAATAGGACTTCTGATCTGTCATTCTTGACACATGGAACCAGTAATGAACTACTAATTGGTAATGTGGTTCTAGTTTGTCTTGACAGAAGCCTCTGTGCAGGTGAACCAAGATTTTTATCACGAGGAACATTTCTGAGATTCAAGAGATTCAAGAAAACATTGCTATTGTCTCATTTTGACTTCTCTAGTAAATGTTTCACACTTTGAACTGTACATTCTACCAAACCATTTGACTGCAGGTAGTTAGGGCTACTCATGACATGAGTAAAGTCCCATTCTTCAGCAAATCTTTTGAACTGCTGGCTTGTAAACTGTGTGCCATTGTCAGAAATAACCTTGTGCAGATTACCAAAGACTGCAAAATAACGCTTCATCTTAGTAATGACACTATTGTATGCTAGATTAGGAAGTAGGTCAATCTCAAACCAATTTGAATAAGAGTCTACTAACACCAAGTAATGTTGATCATTCCACTCAAAAATGTCTTTAACTACTGTCAACCAAGGTAGTTCAGGAATCTGGATTAGCTGAAGTGGTTCTTTCTGCTGATGTGGCTTAGTATTATTACATACAAAACAAGATGAAAGTACTCTCACAATATCCTGTGACTTAGAAGGCCAAAATACTAGGTCTTTCGCCCTTCTCTTGGTAAAATCAGTTCCTGGGTGGCAACAATGCAAAACAGCAATATATTATTGTTATAAGGACTTTGGAACAATTACTTTTGGACCTTTCATGATGATACCATTGTCAAACAAAATATCATCTCTGTAAGGAAAACAAGGTTGCACTTCTACTGGTAAACAAAATTGCTTTAAAGGCCATCCTTGACTGATAAAGTGGTTGAGCTTCTGAAGAACTGGATCTGAGGCTGTGTGACTCCAAAGCTCATCAAGATGTGTGGGAGAAATATTTCTCACTTCCATGACTTCAAACTCAAGTTTCTAATTTTCTCGCTGTTCAATGGTATTTTTGGTGATCTGGATAAAGTATCAGCAAGATAAAGAAGTTTGCCTTTCATGTAGACAAGACTGAAATTATACTTCTGCAAGTTGAGCATCATATGTTGCAATCTGGCAGGAGTTGTATGCATAGGTTTTATCAAAATAGTGACTAGAGGTCGGTGATCTGTTTTAATCTGAATTGGGCGGCCATAAATATAATCATGAAACTTCGAACATGCAAACACAACAGACAAGAGTTCTTTCTTTATCTGCATATAGTGAACTTCCGTTTGGGTTAGAGTTCTGGATGCATCGGTTACTGGTACACCCTCTTGAAGAATGACTGCAGCAAAACCAAACTTCAAAGCATCACAAGAAAGTGTAACTGGTTTATGAAGATCATAGTATCTGAGAGTTGATGGACTGTCAATTTTCTGTTTCAGGAAATCAAATGCTCTCTGGTGTTGTTCTAACCATGACCAGGATGCATCTTTCTATGTCAGCTCTGAGCATTGCTCAAAGTTGGCTCAAGTCTGGAATGAACTTGTCTAGGTAGTTAACCATACCAAGAAAACGTTGTAAGGCTTAAACATTGTCTGGAGCTGGCATCTCAAGAATAGCAGTTTGCTTTGAAGGATCTGGTCATAAGCCTGAACTGGTAAACAAGTGACCAACATAAGTAATCTGCATAGCTACTGTAAATTTCTGGGCTGGTCTAACAACTGGACTGACTTCAGGGTCTAACTTCATGGAGTACTCAACTGGGAGCTTGCCTAGTTTGTCTTCGAAAGGATCAGCATAGGTAGAAAAAATAGACTGGGTGAAATTAAAACAGTGGTCTTTTAAGCTAACATAAGGGACTTCCTTATTAAATGAAAGTAGTCCCACTTTCAAACTGTCTCTGAGGCCTAATAATGACTGGACATGCCTTTTGACCCCATAACATTGCAAGGCATAGCTGTTCCCAGCAGAGTAGCATGAGAGCACTACTGAACCTTCAGTCTGAACTTCTTCACCACCATAAGCAACAAGCTTCACACACTTTGCCAAATCAAGCTTCTCACCAGCACATACTCTAGCAAATGTTTCTGCTGACATAACATTGCACTTCGAAGCTGTGTCAGCTTTGAGCTCTGTGGGTCTCCCATTTATGTAAACAGTACACAACACTTCATTCTACCTGCCTGACACTATTCCTTCCTGTCTTCCTATACTGGCTATCCTTCTTTCCCAGTGCTTCTGCTGTTGCTTTTCTTCATCCCTCTGTGTCTTGACTTCTCCCCTTTGTTGGTGTCTATCCAGGACTGCTGTTGCTGCTTTCCCTCTTTACTTTGGCTGCCTTCTCTTGTGTTTTTCTTTAATCCCAGTTAAAACACTGTTCTATCCTTTCTTTGACTCACCTTTGGTGTACTGATTGTCTCTGTAGCAATTGCTCTGTGACAGAGGTCTGCCCTGCTCCATTTATCCTCCACTGCGCTCCAGGCTCACTCCTCTCCCCTACTCCGCCCCCATTCTCCATCTGCCCTCAATACATCTAGCATTACACTCACAAAACCAGACCCACTCATTTTCTCCACCTATCACACAACTCTCCACCCCCCAACCTCTCCCTCCCATACCTCCTGATAATTTCACCATTCTCTAGCTAACTCACTTACTATCTCCCATACAGCCCACCACTTACACCTTTCTCTCACTTCCTATCCCTTACCCACTATCTATACTACACCTAAAACCTTACTTCATATCTTGCTGCCTTTCTCCCTTCTCCTCCTATATCAACTTACCCAACTCCCTAATTTCTCATACTCCCCTCTCTCTCACTCTTCTGCCACCCACTCTAAGAATGCACCCCTCTATACACTGCTCATTTCTTCTCATTTCTACCATTATGACCACTATCTCTTATTCCACAAAAAGATTATTCACACTCCAAATGCTCACACCCATTCAACACTCCCCATGCATCCTCCACTCATCTCCATACCACAAACACTTTGACCTCTAAAAAACTATTTTCCCTATTTTTGGATCTACTGTCGATCCTCCTCTCTGGGGACATTCACCCCAATCCCGGACCCCCTGCCAACAACACTACTAACTCCATCTCATCCCCATCACAAACTACCAACAAGTCCCTCCTCTTAGCTACCCTCGATGCCAAAAGCCTCTGTAACAAACTTCCCAACCTCCATGCTTGGCTCTCTCATAATCACCCTGACATCCTTTGAATTTTTGAAATTTGGCTAAAGCCTCATCTAAATGAGACTGAAATAATCCCCCCAACTACAAACTTATTAGGCACGATAGAACCATGAATAAAGGTGGTGGAGTAGCCATTCTTATCTCTTCCTATTTAACTTTAACACCCTATACCAACCCCATACCTAAATGCTCCACAGCTGAAATGATCATCACTCTAATAAAAATTAATAACCATAAAAGTATAGTCATAGCTGCGCTTTACATCCCACCAGGAAACAATATCCCCATTCTAGAAGATATACTTTCCTGATTCTCATCGACCATTTCTAATGAAACAATCATTCTAGGAGATGTTAACATCAACTGGTCTTCTATTTACTCTAGCACTACTTCCCATAACTTAAACCTATATGTTTTTTCTCAATTAATCAACTCTCCTACCTGATCCAATAAAGACACCTCCTCCGATACTATTCCGGACTGGATATTAGTCTCTCACCCAAACAATATCTCTGACAGTGGTATTTTGCCTGACTCTCTCAGTGACCTCCTTCCTGCCTTTGCAATCCGCTCCCCATCCCCCCTACACTTATAATACACAATTATATTACAACACACAACCTCAGTAACTTTAATCCTCAGTCCTTCTCTGATACCTTAAAGCTAATAAATTAGAGCCCTTTGAAAACTCTTCCCCTTGACGATGTTGTCGACTACTTTAATTCTGTATTCACCAACATACTAAATACCTTTGCCCCTCCCAGAACTAAAACAGTGAAATCCAAAGTTGCCCCATGGCTCTCCAAAGATTCCATCATTCTTATGCACTCATGTGACAAACTCTGGAAACTCCACAAAAAACTCAAAAACCCACATTCTCTTAATCAATATAAACACCTGCGCAACACTGTAAAACAGCGATCGCAAATCCTACTACTCAAAACTCAAGAACAACCGTAAATCTAATCCTAAGAAATTCTGTAGTAGTAATACCACCCTCTTCAAACCTGGTAGAAAAGAAAACTCCTGTCCTGTCCTGACCCATCTGCTCCTGACCCCTCTGCTCCTGACCATACCATAGCCACCAACTTTAACTCCTTCTTTATTGACTCTATAGCCAAACTTACCATATCTTTCCCTGTTAGCCCACTAACCTCTTCCGCCCTGCTCTCCACCAACCCCTCTTCCCCTGCCACCATTTCCACCCTCCCACCTCTGCCCCTCTCTCAACCAACTCCCCTTCCTCTGCCAATAATCCTACCTTCCCCCTCTTTTCTCCCTCAAACCAAGCCCTGTCAACACTGTTAAAAAACTTCTCAGTAAATTAAAACCTTGCTCAAATGCCCAAGATAACCTTCCATCAAACTTTCTAAAATTAGCTGCTGACAGCATAGCCTACCCCATCTGCATTCTCTTCAACCGCTCCATTCTGGAATCCTGTGTACCCTTCCTTTGGAAAAAGACATTCATCATCCCCTTACATAAGGGAGGCAACAACAGTGACATCCCTGACTTCCACCCCATAGCCATACTTTCCCCTATCTCAAAAATACTTGGAAAATGTATTCATCAACAACTTCTTTCCTTCCAGGCAACAGTCCATTAAATGAAACAACTGCACCTCTTAATTCCTTGATACCCTCACAGGAATGCACCAAGGGTTTATTTTAGGCCCTTTACTATTTAATATCTTCATTAATGACTTCCACCATTGTGTGCCTAATGCTATACTTGTCCAATACGCGGATGACTTTACTATCGTCTGCTCAGCTGATTCTCTCCCCAAATTTATGCAGCTAACACAGGCTGCCTTTAGTTGCACTGAGACCTGGATGCTGAATAACCATTTAGCCATTAATGCAACTATAACTAAACTCATGATTTTTCCCCTACTAAGAACAACATGATAGACAAAAACTATTTCACTATAAAAAGCCAAAACATGACCCCCATTGAACTAAACCCTCACACCAAGCTTCTTGGAGTCTTTACTGATGAACATCTAAAATTTGACATACACATTTAAGCCAACATCAAGAAAACCCACCAGAAACTAGGTATGCTTTACTGCCATAACTGCTACCTAACCTCCTCAACTAGGCTTGCCCTCTCTACCACTTACTTTCTCCCTTCTCTCCTATATGGAGCTTAAGTTCTCACTGACCTTCAAAGTACCCTCACATCTAAGCTGGCATCCTGCTACAATAAAATCTCTGAGTTTGCTACAAATTCCAAATCTTCCTCTCACCACTTCATCTCCTTACATTCACTGAATTGGTTAGAGCTCCCCAATCATCTCTCTTTCTTTCAACTCTCTATAGCCCATAAAGTTATTTTCAACCTTCCCACTGCCCTTCACTATCCTCCACACTCAAAATGCACCTTCCTGGCCATTTTCTTAGATCCAATAATCAAAACCTACTTGAACTGCACAAACCTCTTCGTACTCCTGGCCAATCTCTATTAGCCTTCTCTCTTGCATGAAAATGGAACTCACTTCCTCTCCATATTGGGACTATCCAAAATCCTTCTGCCTTTAGGTCCCTTTTCTACTCTTATCTCTCCTCCACCTGTGAATGCCCCTGCTCCCACCCTTCCTAAACTTCCCCTACATCTTTCTTGCAATCAATCTCCACATCTCTTAAGCTCTAGCTTCAAAGAAAAAAAAATTATGTACTATCTCAGTTGACTGTTTTTCACTACAACTTCTTGCTTTAAAAATTGTATTAACTGCCAGTACATTTTGTATGTAGTTGAAGCTTTTTCTCCTATAACCGTATTAACTGCCAATAAATTTTGTATGTACTTGGAGCTTTCTCTCCTATAATTGTATTAACTGCCAATATATTTTTTGTATTTACTTGGAGCTTTCGCTCCTATAATTGTATTAACTGCCAATATATTTTTTGTATGTACTTGGAGCTTTTCTCCCTGGGCTTCCCTTGAAAAAGTGCTCAATATTGGCCCAATGGACTTTTCCGGTTAACAAACTACAAATAAATAGAAAAATTCTTTGCCCATAAATTTACTGCATTGACTGTTTCATTAAGAAGACACACCATCAACATAAAAAGTAGGGTCACAGCTTTCTAATTGATCAACTTGTCTCATTGAATGTTCTCTTTTAATAAAAGAATCCCCCTTATTTGATTTACAAAACCTTTTGAAATGATTCCACATATTGCATTTGTGGCATTGTTGACCAAAAGCCAAGCACTTTTCTCTTTTGGGCTCATGATTTGCACCACATTTACAACAGCTGACTATGAAACTGGGTATAAGCACATTCTTTAAGTTTGCTGACTCACTTTTATGCTTCACTGAGACTGTGTATTTTCCAGAGTGTGCCTTGGAACTTGCTAGAAAGCTATGGGGTTTCCCTGTGACTGTTTCAGGGCTTACAGTTGCTGCCATGTGCTTGAGCCTGTTTCTTTTAACCACATGCTGCATACTACCAACATGAGCACTAGAAGATACTGAAAGCATGCATTTCTCATTTGTAAGCATATTTGTGTGCTTTTCTGTGAGTTCATATATCTGACAAATCTCAGTGACCTTACTTAACATTAAACCACTGTCACAAAGCAAAATCTTTCTCACAGCATCATCTTCAATACCACACACAAGTCTGCCTTTATCACCAAATCTGCACAATTTATCCTTGTTACTCAAGTTAGTTATATATGCTGCAAAAGTTTTCCCAGTCTTTTGATCTCTTGTGTAAAATAAGTGCCTTTCCATTGTAATATTTGTGACGTTTTTCCCTCCCTTGTAAATACAGCAGGTGCATACACAAATGAACGCTCTTTTTCTATGGCTTCTGAACCAGCTAAATTAAGCAGAATAAATGCCTTTGTATGGTCATTTTTATCAGAAAATGCAGTTTGTATGAAAATATCGTACTCTTTCCCAAACACTCTCTAATTCTCTGCAACATTATTATCAAGTACAAGTGGAGTTGGTTTTCGAAATCCATCAGCCATGCTAACAAAGTATGCCCAAACACACTGAATAGCCCTTGTAATTATGTACATGAACATGCCAAACAGCCAGTACTTGTAATAACATTCAAATGCACAATAAACCCTTTGAAATACTGTAATTTGTGAAATATACTTTGAAATGACTGTATTTTGTGAAATATCTGTACTGTAATATGTGTGATCTGCGGTGGTGGTGCTGCGGTAGCGTTGTCACCTCACAATAAGACGCTGACCGGTTCGACTCTCAGCAAGAGCGTCTTCTCCATGGAGACATGCGTGAATGGGCGTACCTTCGTTGAAGGTTGTGCTTTAGGGCTGGCAACTCAGCATGTAAAAATCAACTGCCAATCATTAGTGGACCGAAGTTCTGCTGTGGCTACCCCTAACCAGGAAAAGCCGAAAGACACAACAACAACAACAACAACAACAATACTGAACAAACTTGTGAATACTTCATACACTTTGGATATCTTGAATAGCTTTAATTAATGCGAGAAAAGTATGTGCTATGAGCTACTTCAAAAATGTGTTTGTTTTCCTTATTTTATTCATTTTTATGTTATTCGTACTTTATTTCAAACATTTTCCATAGTTAGTCAAATATTTTTCTCAATATGTCACAGTTTCGGACATTTCATTTATTTTTAGAGTGTTCCAAGTGCCTCTTTTTATATTTTGCAAATAAGAAACCATTTAAGTAAGCTTTGATACCTGAAATGTGTTTCTGACCTGTTTTTGCGAATTAAATGTGCATTAGGGTTGATCCATTCCTCTATATTCCTCCACCTTTAACTGAGTGTCTTCTCAGTCCAGAATCTGGATTTCTGGATCCCATTCTGACACCATGTCACTCATCTTGTTTCCCATTAAAGATGAACAGGCGGGGTAGTTCGTTTATATGCTTTATTAAACAGAAACACATCAGGTTGGATAGCAGCAGTACAAAATATAAACAAACTGATTAACTAACAGACTACACAGACAGGCATGCTTATATCTCAACAGCTTACTACAAAATGGCAGTCAGGCTCACACATACTCAGTATTTATACACTTGTGCAAGCCCCTAGAAAGCTTCTTAAAGGTATACATACATATTGATCTACATCCGTGTTACAGTTTTGAGGGAGAGAGAGCATGAATTCTAGATTCTTGGTGTAAATGCATCTCTCCCACTCTGTACTAGATTGTGTTATTAGTAGATGGTTGTCTGTGTACATCAGGCAATTGCTACACTGCCTTAAGAGACCCAAGTCAACAAGGATGGCAGGAGAAACAAGGGTAGTACAAATGTTCATATTGCTACATTGAAGACTGTTGTCACTAGGGGTGGCTTTCAGGAACAATCAAAGATGAGCTCAGTGAATGGATATATTTGCCTGGGTTTTAAGGGAAAATTTATTGAATTTAGCTGTCCAGCTTTGCCACACAATTGCTCGGTAGTACGTGGTGCTGTGCTGCATGCAAACAAGCAGAAATCTGCTAAAATGCAGGACCTAAAGACCAGAAGCTAAAACTTAAAAAAAAAACTATTAACAACATTCAAAAGGACCAGTGGGGATGCTTATTCCAAGCCCTAGACTGGCCTCCCTTTATCAGTCAGGTCTCAAACAGCACAATTCTCTCACAAAGGTGCAGATAGGACCCTTCCAATCCAAGATGGCCTGGAAAATGTGCTCAGAACGAACAAACCACTACAAACAGTTCCAGAAGCAGCAGGCTTGAAACTGAACTATGCTACAGCTAGTAGCTACCCTAGTTTCAGTGTGAAACACTAGGGAATGTTTAACACAGCAGGAAAAACATAGCAATGAGACACTGAAAAAAAGACATTCAAAACAGTAGAAAATCATTCAGAAGGCTCTAAAGAATGATTTAAACATTTAACAGATCAGTTAATAAATACTGCTTGGTGGGAAAACCAGAGTAGGTAGAACAGATAGCTTTAAAACAGCAAAAAAATACCAGTAAATCCTTAACAAATAGTGAAAACAACAAAAACAGCTTTCTAAACAGTGAAAAAAGCAATAACATTTGATTTTGCAGGCGCAGAGTACGAAGTAAATAAATACAGTATGTTTCCATTAATGGCGGTTATATGGCAAGTTCCATAGCAAATTCCATCCTGAGTAAGAAAAAGGCATGGCTCCATACTGCAGAGGGATGGGGCCATGACTCTGACACAGGAAACCAGGATTACATTAGCAGCTCAGGAAACGGGGGGAGGGTACATGACCTGCTTGCTTCCCCCTGAGGGAAGGTGTGATTTTTCACACACTCAGAGGCACGCATGGCAATGCAATCTCCCTGGTAGATGCCAGCTTGCCCATTCTGGAGAAAAGGTGGCAATTCAGCTCACTGCATTGGTGATACCTACCTGCAGAACAGGAGTGAGCATAGAGGGCTTACACTACAGTGGAGAGCTGAATACAAGAGAGCTTGTGATGTGCATTATCATGCATGTGCCCTCTAACAGAAGCAGTTGTAGAGCTTATAAACCACCACGGGCAGAGGTTAGCTTGGGGAGAGGCGAGACACAATATCTGAAACACAAATAACTGCTGCCACTTTCAGTTCATTTGGTTCTAATGGGCCATAGTGTTCTCACTTCCAAAGAGTGAATGAGCCAGCTGTGATACTAAATAATGTCCCTTAATTGAGTGTGATCTTTTAGTTGATATTTTTATTGAAAAATGTATATGTATGATAAGTAATAAATGTTTTCAGTTGTTAAGTGATTTATCATATTGCTCACATTCATCCCCGCTAATAACAGGAACAAAAATGAAGGTGGCTATTAAAATCATTAAACCTTATACAGCAGTAGGATCAGATGGTTTAAAAGTTTATTTTTTTCACAAATATCATAGGCTATATTCTATCATATCTGCATTTTTTTTTTATTTCAGGAATCCCTTAGAACAGGTTTTGTCCATAGGATTTTGAAGGAGAATTTAGTGGTAGCAATGTCTAAAGGGGTCTCTTCAACCTAAGCTGATAACTAGCATCATATCAATCTGACTTGTATGTTGGGAAAGTACTTTGAGTGTATACTGTCTGAAATTGTCAGATACTTTAACATCTACCTTTCATATCCATCATCATGGATATACAGAATGTCACTTGTGTATCTAACTTGGTTAGCTTTTATAATTTAGACTAGGATACCCCTGGATTTAGGTATTTCTATTGATATGGTGCATTTGGACTTGGCCAAGGCATTCAACATGGTGCCCCATGCTGAAATACTAAGAATTATGAATAAAATAAAACCTAATGATCTGATTAGTAGATGGGCTGGAAATTAAGTACAAGGAAGAAAATGCAGAGTAAAGATTAGAGATGTTTTTATCAGTGCCTGCGCCTGTCTTATTTATCTTCTTTATGACAGATTTTTTACCCATGAATAATATCTGGGTCAGCGGGTTTGCAAATGACACCAAAGTTGGGTCAATAGTTACTAAAATGACTGAACAATGTAACATTTAGAGATTTATGGACCGACTGGATGGTTCATCAGGGATTAAAAAAATGAAATTTAATACTAACAAATCCTTCATTTTGCAGAAAAAAAATCATTGTTATCAATATGCGTTAAATAATATGATTTTTAAAAAAATACATACTATAAAAGATCCGGGAATTCTGGCAGATAAACAACTTCTGTTTAAAGCAAACTTGTTGGAGGTCATCATAAAATGTTATTACACTGTCGTAAACATACCACACACAGTGATAGGGCCAAACAGTGAGTACTGTGCATTAGTCTCCACTTACAATGGTGGTAGGACCAAACATTGAGCATTGTGTACCAGAATGTACTTAAAATTTTGATATTGCTAGACACTGAGTACTGTGCACCAGCCTGCACTTACAGTGGTAATAAGGACAAACATGAGCACTGTGCATTAGCCTGCACTCACAGTGGTGATAGGGCCAAACACTGAGTACTGTGCATCAGTCTGTACTTACAGTGGTGGTAGGGCCAAAGACTGAGCACTGTGCTTCAGCCTGTACTTACAGTGGATTATAAGGACAAACATGAGCACTGTGTGTCAGTCTGCACTTACAATGGTGGTAGGGCCAAATGTTGAGCATTGTGTACCAGAATGTACTTACAATGGTGATAGGGCCAAACACTGAGTACTGTGTGTCAGTCTGCACTTACAATGGTGGTAGGGGCAAGCACAGAGCACTGTGCTTCAGTCTGACTCTACAGTGGTGATAATACCAAACCTGACGCACTTTGCATCATTCTGCACATACAATGGTGGTAAGGCGAAATATTGAGTACTGTGCATTAGTCTGCACTTACAATGGTAATAAGGCCACACACTGTGTCCTGTGCATCAGACTGCACTTACAATGGTGGTAAGACCAAACACTGAGTACTATGCATTAGTGTGTACTTACAACTATGCACAGATGAAATTTGAAAGAAATCAAAGTTTTTTTACAAGGCACATTATAAAAGTTAAGAAATTGGGACAAAGGAACAGGTTGGAGAAATTGTGCCTCTTGACTATAGTAAATAAATTATGGACTGGTGGGAGGTGATTTTATATTTATTCATAAGATAGTAATGATAGACTTGCAGTACTGAAATTAAAAATCATTTTATGGAGATTAGGAACACACATGGGCTTGCTGTAGCTCACTCATCTAAACTTGCTTTGAAGATACAGTAAGAACTTTTCATAGTAAGTCAGGTCTATTGCAGAATGCCCTTACTCTTAAAATTAGAAAGACAGAATCTGCAGGCCTTTAAAAAGACTTGAACAACTTGCTGGAGACAAAAGTATATGATTCAACCCTGATAGGAAGTATCTATTTGAAGGCCTAAAATATGCACATAGTTTGATTGTAGTGCACACTGAATATTGGACAAATCAGCAGCCAGGCGGGTAGGACTCAATAGAAAGACATTGGGAATAACAAACAAAATGCAGTAGAAACTGTTTTTTTTTTTTTTTTTTTCTTGAACAAGTGTCACAGCTTTCCTCTGCACGAGTAAACTATAAACTAAAATATATTAGAGAATTTCTCAAAATAATTTCCTGTTTCACTGTATTGAATCAGAGTTTCAATACATTGTCACAGTGTGGCTTATTTATATTTTAATCCTACATTTTCATACTTTTATTTATAGACTCCTTCTTAAGTTATGACACTGTGATTCTACATTATTGATATTTCAATAGTAATTTTTGACTGGTTTATTTTGTACAACTTTTTAAGCCATAGCTAAAGAATAATAATTCTATAGTTTATAAGATATAAACTTAAAATGAGTTTACTGAAATATTGGCCATAAATTGTTGAAGTTATGAGCTTGCATTTATTCTGCCAGATGAATCCTCACTAAAATGATAGATTTCAGTGACTTCATTTTAGTAATTTATCTAAATTACCTCGTAAATAAAATGGGTTTCACTTTTCCGATACAGTCAAGACTGATTTTTTTTAATTCTCACCTCTGAAAAATGACACCTACATACACAGACACAGTGTACAACGCTGAAGAAATCACCTTTCAGAATGAATCAGCACAACAAGACTTAATGTTTGCAGTGGAGTATAAAATGGTTATGATAACAATTTTGGCCAATAATTTTCACAAGTGCCAGAGCTGCTGTTTTACATTCTTTGCAGTTCAGCATTTTGACATATACCTTAAACATCACTGTTCCTTTATACTGTAACACACTTTATACTCCTCTAACAGGGAGGTTAAATGATTTCTTAGAAATGCAAAATAAAATCTTGGAATTATTACTGTGCAATCACGTTTTCAGCAGCATACAAAATATCAAAAAGCCTGTTCGAGATATGGAGCAGAAAAGAATATAATGATAATTTTCCTTGCGAAGACAAAAAACCTGTAAATATACAAGCATGCATTTAATGTTCCAGGTAACAGCTGTGCCTTCTGTTCTTTCTCTGCCCACCAGATAATATTTTCACACACTGCTACATCTTATTCCTGTGTTTTGAAGTTGTCTTTTTGAAAATTACAGAATGCAAATACATATGTCATGGGATTGTTTAATCGGTTGTGTTACTATGGACTGATGATTGGTTATCCAAGCTCCTACCTAAAGAGCAGATGCAAATTGATAAGACAAGACCTAGGCAGAAATGTGGCAATCTTCCATTTGTCTATATTTATCCATGTGTTTATGTGTGTTACATATTATATATGTGTATCTGTATCCGCACACACACACACACACACACACACACACACACACACACACACACACACACACACACACAATCACACACACACATAGACTGATAGATAAATATCTAGATAGATAGATAGATAGATAGATAGATAGATAGATAGATAGATAGACAGACATATATGGGTCAACTAAAAAATGTCAGATCTATCATTGGTCGACTTCTGTTTAGCCAAGAAAATATGGTTGACTACACAGATAGTTGGTAGGTGTGTGAGATCACACATTTCTCAGGGTAGAGAAATGTGCCCTTTCTCTTAGATTAAGTGATCTCGTGGTTAGTATATAATTAGCAGGGGGTATGGGGGCACAGCCTCCCACATTAGGGGGAGCAGAGGGGCTTGCAGCCTTTCACAAAACAATGTTTTATATTTTTTAAGTTTAAGCTTTGCATGTGCTGAGATTGTTGCATCCTAGCTTGTTGACATTTGAAGGGTGACTTTTTGTGGTCTTCTTTCTAAATGTCAGTCTTTGGGTGTTTAATTTAATTTCAGTACACCTATATATAAATCCCCACATGATTATATTTACAGATACTGCTATTCCTAAAAGCATTTTTATTGCAGCAGATATAGTTTGTTTCACATTTTGCATGAGACAGCTGTGCTTTCTTCACTGTTATATATAAGTAAGGCAAATGTGGGTTAGTATATATAAGTAAGGCAAATGTGGGGGAGGCTTGTCACGTGGTGAATGCAGGAGGCCTGTATTTCACCAGTATACTTCTCAATCATTTGTGTTTGAGGGATTCCTTTTTGCACTCATACTTGTCTCAAATGATCAGCGAGAAAGTTATATCATTTCTCTTTTGTTAAAATGCATGCATTATCCTGCTTTGTATTGTCCTTCTAACTCTAGAGCATATGTACATTTCATTCTAGATCAAGCTTTTCATACTTAAGTCAGTCTACTGTAACAAAGCTGAAAGTAGACCTTTGTGGGCCAGCCTCTTTATCTGTGAAAATGAAAAACCCTGTAACTTTAGTCATTCTAAATATATTGCTTTCTCACTTACAGCTTAACTGTTTCTTCAGGCTACATGTCCAGCAATCGCAAATACTTGTTTTGTTTTATTTTCAAACAAAATGCTACTTCCCTTCTCTTTTAAAGACAATATGCAGGCAACAAGATATATCCGATGAGCCTGGGCTGTATTGATACTGCTTTTTCTTGCTTGTGGTCTGTATGAACTAAGTCAGTTAAGGAGACACAGGTCTTAGCATCATCATCACTCCTGAGAGTATTTGTTTCTGTTTTTTCTTTTTCTTTCATTTAAGAAAGTCTTAGAGAAAATAGATCTTATGAAACAAAGCATTGTAAGAAGAAGGCACTTGCATGTACCCACTACTGCAAAGCATTACAGTATAGCATATTCTTTGAAACTCGCTCAAACTGCTTCAGCTTAAAACAACACTGCACAGAGCTAAAGAGCTCTGTCATTGTACTTGGCAAATGTCAGACTGCATTATCACAGACCTTTCAAGTTGCCATTTCATCAAAGTAACAGCACTGTGTTTCATGTTTCCTTTGTTTTGGTGTTTTGGAGCAAGGTTACACAGCAGCAATGAATAGCTCACAATGATTAGTAGTAAAAGTATTAATACTGACTTCTTGAGAGCAGAAACAGCGGATACATGGAGGATGTTGAGAGAGGATGGAGACTGAAGGAGCCCCGGAGCTTCAGCTAGAGTCAAATGTGTGGAAATATCCTCCAACATACATTCTTTTTTTCATTTTTATTTATTTATCCTTTGTTGACTGGGTTATTTCTGCTAGGCAATTAGCCTCTTTCAGGGGCTACCTGAGAAGACATTTATACTACTAAGGGAAATTTGAACAGGGCTTTTAATCACATAGGCTCTACTGCATCTAATTCAAGCTCCAGTTCTATAAACTAAAACAATCATCCAGCTCTTCAGCTGCACACACTATCAATGCATGGGCACACTGGGCAGTTGCCCTGGGGCCCCATGAGCATAAGGGCCCCATGCTAATCTATGTAAGTTGTGACTTGCTGTCAATAAATAAATAAATACTAAATTATAAATATTTGAATTATGAAAATTCATAATTACTGCACAATATTTAACATTCCGCTCATTGCTGCCTGCTTCTACAATTCCACTTGTGTGTGTGTGTGTGTGTGTGTGTGTGTGTGTGTGTGTGTGTGTGTGTGTGTGTGTGTGTGTGTGTAAAATGCTCCAATTAGGGATGGTGGTTAGTGTTATTACAAACCCTGTACCTTAGGTACAAGAGCCTGAATTCTCTACCCTTACCACCACTTGTGTTTCAATGAGTTGCATGCATAGATCTCAACTGGCCAGATTTTCACAGAATGTCTGGGATTTTTGGCTCTTACTTTTAGTCTGTTCCTCTTAAAATTTGTGGCTTTTTGCCAAATCAGTGAGCACTGAATTCATTAAATACAGTAATGACAACCATTTAAGTTGCAGTCTAACTATCTTTCCGGAAATGCATGGTAACACAAAACCTTTCATTCTAGCAACTTTCTAAGAGTATACAAGCAATATTTAAAATGTGTCCCTGGTTTTGGGCCTTTTCATCCCACTCCCATAAATTTTGGCTTTTTCCAGATTTCTTGTGCCACAAAGTTGAGAGATATGGTTGAGTGTCAAGTGCATTTTAGAAGAAAGTGAATGTCAAGTGCATTTTACAAGGAGCTGAAAGCTTCAGAGGAAGAGAAGTTTAGTGCTGCTTATGCCAAGTCTGTTTACAATGTGCAGCTGTTGTTTAGCAAAGGATATCACTATTGTGCTAAAGTATTTAAAAGCTTTGTAGTAGAGAAACAGGTAGTGTACTTGCTTTTGATGCAGAAGACAGTGGAGTCTACTCCCACAGTATTTAGATGGATTGCTGATATTGTTTTTTTTTTCCAGTTCAGTTATATGTTTGATTATCCAAACTACCCTAGGCCCCTATTAGTTCAGAAAATTGACTCTCTACTGTATATGAGCTGTGAAATGAAATACCTTTGCCACTCCTTTAAAATCAAATATATATTTAAATATTGATTATATTTTTTAACAAGTGCGGCAACTTTTGTGGTCGTATTTGTGGATCATTCCTATTTGTGGGTAGTCATAGTAGTGGACCAGTACTGTACACACAACATTTTGAAGGTGTTTACTTTTCTCATTCACCTAAATATTCAACAGCTGAAACTGCACTAAACCACGATTTAATTTTTAATTTTTTTTTCGAATATCAGTGAATAACCCTTTGAGCAGAAATTAATCGTAGTGTTTTGAGTGGAGTGCAGAAGAGGAAAAGAACTGCAGAGAAGAGGGAGAAAATGTACAAACCTCCAAAATTAATATCCTGGTTGAAACCAGATGCAATGTCAGCTGCCACTAATACTGCTCCTTCAAATATAGCATCCACATCTACATCCACTCCTGCATCCAGTCATCCAGTTCCAGCAGACACACCAGTTGTATCATTACCTGTTCCTCCTGCTGGGGATATTCCACAAGAGGAAATATCCAAATATGTAACAGTAAAGGAGTTTGCATTCCAAGACACAGATTCGGGACTATGAAACATTAATGATACTAACACAGTGAATTACTGGATTCATAGTGGGTCTTCATTATGTCAGAATCACGATAGCAACTTTTCAAACTCACGCAGCGTGTACAAAGGAGCTGGAGGAGAGAATAGTCAGACAAGATACTTATCAAAGAATGTGTTAAAACATCAGCTTCAGAATTGTGAGTGAGTAAAATGTGAATGGTTACTCTGTTCAGCTTCTCAAGGCCATCTGTACTGCTTTGTATGTCATCTGTTGTCCAAGACAGAGTCTCCCTTTGCTGCATCAGGATTCAATGACTGGAAACACAGAAATGTTATTGGAGAACATGAAAATGGAGAAGAGCATTGTAAGTGCATGATGGCATATTTGATCTGACATAATGAAAGTGGAAGTGAAGATTCTTTGTTACTTGAACATCATCGCTCAGAGCAGGAGTACTGACATAATGTGTTGACACGTGGTTTCTGTAATTTGCCTTCTTGCCTCTAGAGGATTGCTATTTCATGGAGAAAATTGGGTCAGCAAAAATGGATAATATTTAGGTATTCTAGAGCTGTTGAGTGAATTTGATCCCTTTTTTGGAAAAACATCTCAAACTGTATGGAAATCATGGAAAAGGGAACCCATCATATTTATCTGCGAATATTTGTGAGGAATTTATTGAATTAATGGGACATCATGATTTTGTGCTATTCTTGAAGAAATAATAGAGTCAAAGTATTACTCAATAAGTGTGGATTGAACTCCAGACATCTCACACACTGATCAACTGACATTTACTGTCCAGTACATTCAAGGATGTGAGCCTGTGGAACATTTCATTAAGTTCATCCCCATCTTCTCTAAAAGATCATACCCATCTTTTCTCATGGAGCAAAGAATCTACCAGACATTGTTGTGGATTTCCTCAATAAAAACAAAATTCCACTATCAAACTGCTGTGGTCACTTGTATGATAATGCCTCAAATATGTCTGGATGCTATATTGGATTGCAAGCACAGATTCATCAACTGAATGAGTTTGCCATCTATGTCCTCTGTGCTGGACTCAGCCTGAACCTGGTGGGAGTAAAAGTAGCAGAGCATTGTCTACAGACTGTAGCATTCTTTGACTTTGTTTAGTGTCTTCTGTGTTCCTTTTTCTCTGCTTCTACACATTGATGGAATGTTCTGGCATCATCTTTAGGAAAAGAAGTTGTGGTCAAGCATTTGTTCGACATGAGATGGTTGTCACAGATTGATGCTGTTCATCGTCTCTATGGGGTTTCAAGAAAATTAAACATTTACTGGATTCTGTATCAGCTGACACTGAACTTGAAGTGAACACAAAGCTAGAGGCAGAAAGATTGAGGGGATAATGGAGAACCTGGAAACAATCTTTCCGACAATTCTTTGGAATGACATTCTTGAAAGAGTGATCAAAACAAGTAATGTCCAGCAGTCAGAGGATGTGAACATACTTGTTGCCATGAATTTTTCTGAGTTTCTGAAAACCTATCTTCAGGAAATTAGAGACAAATTTAGTGATACAAATTAAAAGCCAGCAGTAAGTGTCCAGATTCAGATTTTAGCTATGTGAAAAACGGGAACGAAAGCAAAGTGTGTATCTTGCTAGATATGATGGCTTACTAAAAGTGAAAAGTTCAAGGCAGAAACATTCCTTTCTATTCTGGATTTTTTATCTTTGAGCTGATAAGATGTGCAGAAGTTTATTCATTGATTGGCAATCTGTTTTCCTTCTTCAGTGGATTGAAAACAATTGGTTCCAATGAGCTAAATGAAAAGTGTGAAAATCTGGCTAATGTATATAACAAAGATCTTGATTATGCTGACCTTTGAAATTAATGTGTTCATCTCAAGCACTACATTATTGGTGGTGAAAATTGTGATTCTCTCCATGCATTGTACAGAAAAAATAATTATGTACAAGTTGAAATCTGTGTTTCCCATTGTTGAAATTGCACTGAGTATTTATGTGCATGATGGTTATAAACTGTGCAGGAGAACATTCATTTTCAAGACTAAAACTTATAAAAAATCAGCTTGGCAGCACAATGAAGCAGCAGCATTTGAACTGGCTTTCACTTATGTGTATGGAAAATGGCATCCTCAAGACCAGTAACTTCAAGTCAATTGTAAAGCAATTCTGTCCAAAGGAATTCTGCAAATGTTTATGTTGAGCATTTGATAAATAATAGCTATTTCATATTAATTTCATACTGTGCAATCTGCATCTGTATGGTTTACTAATTGTAAAGGGAGGTAGTGTGGTCGAGCAGTCTAGTATCATTAATTTGCTGAATTTTTTGTGTTTTTCTAGGCTCATGTTATATTGTTAAAATGTTTATGTTGAATAATCTTTGCTGTACAACATGTTTTTTAATGTTTAAATACTGATTTTGTTGGAAGCATCAATAACTATATGTTTAATTTTATCAGCCATTTTAATTTTTAATCCTGTGGGTGGTTGTGTAGGTAGGGGCCCCAGTGTACTGCTTTGCCTGGGTGCCAATAATGCTGTTAAGACATCCCTGGCTGTACAAATCCAACATTTTATGTACACAAAGGGTGTAAACATATACACTGACAGCCGAACTGCTTTTGTGAAACTGGAAGCAGCAAATACCAGAACATGATTTTTTTTTTTTTTTGTATGGAAAGTAGTCTCATGGACCCCCAATAAGCAATCTTGTCTTAAGCTATCATTGTTCAACGTCTGTTTAACCAATGTTTTTTGTTTGTTGCTCCCAATCCCCTTCTGACTTATTGAGTCCTGCCGTCCTGGCTGCTGAATTGTTCAATATGTTAAGGAAGCCATGACAAAATGACTGCAAGAGACAACAGATGGTGAAATGAGGAGGATGAAGTGTAATATGTCTCCAGACTTGGCATAATTAGATGGGTTTCTACATCTCCATATTTGTTGTCGGATTTATTCTTTCTAAAAACAGTCAGTTCCAAATCACATTAAAATAAATCACAGCTTCAACGCTACTTCACTACCTCAAGTGAAGAAAGATTTTAAAGCGGACCAAATCAGTTAGAATGTTGTTTCATTGTCAGCTGATACTGCACAGCATAAAAAAAGATCATCCTTCTTTTCACTGTACTGTTACCACACATCAGAATTTAGACATTTAAAAACATCTTTAATTTTGACAACAGCCTGTAGAAAATAAGGCTTTCCTCTCTAGTCCCTCACAGTATACATACAGTTAATTCCAAAGCTGTTTACCTAACAAGGCTTTCGATTTATGATAAAAGCTTCTACTTTGCTGTAGCAAGTATGAGTAATAAGAGAATCGATGATTCAGCCTTACAGTACATGAGATTACTGAATAAGCAGCAAATAAATTACCATTTAAGTATCGGACCATGACCCAGATTATATATTTGAAATGGCTGGAACTAATAAATTCTGTCTAAAAGCAATCTGCTGATGTTTTGTTATTAAGAAAATAGAACAGAGCAAAGGCAGACATTGTGTGGAAAAAAATTAGTGTTTTATTCATGATATCTAAAATGTATGAATCAAGTAACTCATTGCACTAATGTCATTTCAGTACTATTATGGTAGAAAGGGTGTAATCATGAACTTTCTAAACTGCATATCTCATTTTAACACTCCTTTCCTCAGTACTATATGTTGAAATAAATAAACAGACAAGTTTGATAAAATGCAACACTACCCCCATGTGGCCTGCACACTTGTGTGATAGCAGTTTGCTGTAAATGAAAGAATGAAAGAAAGAATCTGCCAGAATGCACACACACACACACACACACACACACACACACACACACACACACACACACACGCGTGCACACACGTGCGCACGCGCGCACAAAACAGAAAAAAATACAGCATTCATGAGCAACCGTTTGCATAGTTACATGTCAGTCAGAAACTGCTAACAAAACGACGTCAAGCCAACACAGATTTGAATCTCACAACTTTTACTTACAGGTTGTGTAACTTCAGATGAGTCACATCAGCCTTGGAAAACAAATACTTATGTCTGGTAGTCCTTGCCTACCTAGTAATTTATTTGCTTCTTATTCAGTAATCTCAGTCCTTGCCTACCTAGTAATTTATTTGCTTCTTATTTAGTAATCTCATGCACTGTAATACTGAGACCAAATTTGTCTCATAACTTGAAGGTATCCAATATTGTTAGTTTCATTAATGCCAGCAAAACAAAGGAATACTGCCAGTGTACCCATGATTATTTCTAGTATGACATAGCTAGGTATCGAAAGATTGCTATTGTTTTGTTAACACCACAGGACAGAATAATAAATCAGACGTATTCATGTTTGATTCTTTGTACTGCATTCATTTGCCATAATTCTTTAAATATTTGGAGCTCTTTGTCTTACTCAGGTCTCCTAATCTTGGTTTTCAACTCATGTATTTATTGATACACAATATTCTAATTATTAATAAAGGCAAGAGTTTATTGGCCACCTGTCTATTTTACTTGCATTCCAAAATTAAGTAAATAAAACAATAACTATTATGGCTGTGTTTAATAA
This sequence comes from Protopterus annectens, assembly GCF_019279795.1. Classification (NCBI taxonomy): domain Eukaryota; kingdom Metazoa; phylum Chordata; order Ceratodontiformes; family Protopteridae; genus Protopterus; species Protopterus annectens. The sequence goes on along the minus strand of NC_056728.1, from coordinate 1,865,987,908 downwards.
TATAATAATCATGACACACCAATAAATATTTATTAAATCTGTTTTGGAAATCAGCAAAATACTTGCTGGGTAATAAGTCGTTATGCCTACTAATGATTAATCACATGCTGTGTAAAATATTTACTCAGACAACTTATATTTGTAATTGGAAAAACAGAACATATATAACTTCATCAAAATTGACTCCTAGTATAAGAATATTTAAAAAAACACCCATGCAACATGGACCACTGAAATTACTGCTGGAGTTTGTCTTCAATCACACATGCACTGTATATGTCCTTTACTGTATGACTGCTACTTCTGCCTGCCACATACCATTATATTTAACTATGTATCAGTTAACTGCATTGCTTTCTCCCTTCTTTGTGTACTATGCCCTACTTTACAATACTGTAAAGCTGATATTTTGTAATCACTGTATGGCTTTCATTTACTATTGCGTAACAAGGTCATAGCTAAAAAGGTTCCCTAGGTGCAATCTACCATAAATAAATAAATAAATAAATAAATAAAGTAACCAATCCTGCGATAAATATTGATTCCAGTTCAACAAGAAGCAAATGCTTTACAGAATATAACAGCTAGTAGATTATATCATGAATGTCCTTTTTCAGGATCTAAAGTAGTTGATGGGATAGTGTTTGTAAGACAATACTATTTTCAACACATTTGCCTGCAAATGTCAGTATACTAAATATGAGTCTGAATGGTCAGACAGGGTCACCAAAGCTTTGCTTTGTTGCTCCCTGCTTACCAGCAGATATACATAGTTGGGTGGATAATGCAGTTCCTATTGTGGGATTTAATTACATTCTCTTTATTTTTTTTTTTATACTGTTACATAGTCTTGTTGACATGTACTTGAATAGTTGGTTTGTTAAGTGTGGTCCCCCTTATCTGCATTTCTTACAGAAGTGTTTCATGTTGTACACATGTACATATATATGTATGTATGGGTTTCCTTCAGAATCTCAAATTTCCAAAACTTCGAATTTCATATGGTCAATACCATATGATCGAAGTTTTGAAATCTTGAAATTCTGAATGGAGATCTGGATCCTTGCTGTAGTGTTATCTTGGAGTTGGTATATTTAAGTAGTGGGGGTGTGGGGGACGCACCCCCCCCCCCGCAAAAACGTTGAGAAAATTGGTTTTGTATTTTTTTTGTATTCATTTCAGAGTTTCGAGATTTCAAAACTTTGATCATATGGTCTTAACCATATGAAATTCAAAGTTTTGGAAATTCAACATTCTGAAGTGAATCCGTACACATATATAAATATATATATATATATATATATATATATATATATATATATATATATATAAAATCATAAGATCATAGAAGATTACTAGGCTAATAGCCCTGGGCCCTTACAAGCCTAGCCAAGGGTTTATCCCCAAAAAAGAAACCTCAATCAGCACCTGTCGCCCCTGTCACTGAGGAACATAGGTGGAGCCCCCTGGTACAAATTTGTGATTTCCCATCCATTCATCAAGGTTGTGCTTGAAGAGGGTCAGCAACGTACTTTGTTTAACATGTATGGGGAGTCTATTGCAGAGACGGGGCAGCCTCTGGGAAACAAACCTGTCTCTCCAGCAGGTTTTGTTAATGTCACATATATTTAAGCCTTTCAATTGGGTAATGCACGAGGAGTTAGACTTACAGATATGGAGCATCTCTAGTAGAGCAGGGTCTGAGATTGTCTTGTAGGTGAGACACAGATCACCTCTGAGCAATCTATATGACACCGAGTAGAGTTATAGTGATTTCAGCCTGTCCACATAGGACAGGTGTTGGCGGCCATGGATTCTCTTTGAGAGGTATTTCTGTGGCCTTTCTAGTTGGTGCAGATATTTGGAAAAGTACAGACCAAATGGGGTGCTGTATTCAATTACTGGCCTAATGAGGGAGGAGTACAGAGAGGTAATAACTTCCTTTTTTCTGGATGCAATCCCTTTACTTATGATATGAACCTAGTAGAAGGCTTTTCTGACCGCTGCCACTACATGATGGTCGAATGTGAGATTGTTGTCAACCTGAGTACCCAGATCTCTCACCACAGGATGTGTGCTTAGGGGGTTGCCGTTGATGTAATTATCAGCAGGGGCCGTGTTTTTGTCGAATAGTACGACAGTAGGTTTTTTTTTTTTTTTTGCATTTAACTTAAGGCCATGACGTTGGCTCCAGTCATTTGTTGCTGTGGGACCCTTTTAGGTTCATAGGTTCATAGGTAGGTACTAGGGCCTATACAAGCCTAGCCAAAAAGGTACCCTGGCTTTCGCCACCCTAGAAAATGATTTTCCTGTGCCCCTGTCAAGCAGAGCCACAGAAGTGATCCCCGGGGTGAATTTCCTATTTCCCATCCAATCATCAAGATTTTTCTTGAGGAGTGCTAATGAGGAGCTCTGTTTGACATAGATAGGTAGTCTGTTCCACAATATGGGAAGTCTCTGG